>NC_056735.1:1884784417-1884950611 GCF_019279795.1 Protopterus annectens
ACCTGTTTTTCTTTATTTAATTCCTTCCATGGATATATCCTATAATAGTTTTCCATAATCCTATTATACCATTCTTTTCTTATCTTTTCAATCTCTTTCATATTTTTTTCCAAAAAAAATCTTATCTTAATAATTCTCAATTTCCTTATTATAACAAACACTCCTTTTTTGAACTGAAAAAAGTTAAACATTCTGTTTTATACTTTAAACTATTTTTTTAAATAAAGAACCCTCATTTTCCTTTAAACATTTCATTGCTCTATATAAATTTAGTAAAGCTTATTAGCCCCAATCCTCCTTTTTCTTTTCTCACATACAGAATCCCACTTTTGACCAGGTTCAACCTTGATTACCAAATGCAAAAAAATACTGTATCATATACGTCTTTCTCTAACATCAAAGGAACACTGAAAATACCTGCTAAATAAGTAATTTTGGATAACAATACAGAATTGATTAAATGAACTTCTTTATTGAATTATAAAAGACTTCCAAACACGCACAGATGTTTCATTTCCTCTATTTTCTCTTTCCATTTTATTTTTATAATGTCTTGTTTTCTGAAATTATTTCCAAGAATTTTAATTTTTGCCATATTAAATTTAATTCCACCAACAGTCCCCTCGAATCCTAAAAATTGACTTTTGTCTTTGTTTAATACAAAACCTATTGCCTGAATAATCTCATGCATTTGTTTTATCACTGCATTCATAACTGCACCATATTTTGTAACAATAATATCATCTGCATAATTTAAGAAAATAGGCATTTTTATCCCTTCATTGGAAATATAAATTATTGCTTCCAACTCTGTATTCATATATGTAGATATTACATTCATTACTAATACAAATAATATACCACTCATTGCACAACCTTGTCTGATACCCTTCTCTAACTGTGTATCTTCACTTAACCATCAATTTACCATAACCTTCACTATATCATACTTATATGCTGAAGTACAAACATTTTTAATCTTTTTGCTTATATTACAGATTTCAAAAATATCCCATAATATGGAATGATGAATAGAATCAAAAACTTTACTTTAATCTCCTACTATTACTTTCACCTGAACATTTCTAAGTACTGTATCCTCTACTAATTCCCTAATTATTAATAATACATTTTGAAACCTTTTACCTTTTATACCAAACACATATTGATTTACAACTTTACTCACTTTCTCTTTCATCCTTTTTTGTAACATTTTCATGAAAAGCTTATAATCTGTGTTATTTAACACAACAGGTCTGCCATTCTGTATTTCTTTCTTCTTTCTCACTTTTTTCCATATTAATCTAATAACACCCTATATAACTCATTATATAGAAAACCTTTATTCAACCATTGGTTTAATACCTCTATATACCATTTTATGCTCTACAGTCAAATTTTTATACATCATATATTCTATTCCATCCAGCCCTGCTGCTGAATCTAAATTCATTCATTTTAACACCTGTTCTAATTCTTCTATTTTTATTTCTTTTCCTAAGTCTTCACTGTGCTTGTCAGAAATGGAAGTATCTTCCATTCCTTCCACAATGTTGTCCTCTGCTCTTTAAATGATGTCCTAATATGTTCTTTTACTACATTAAAAATATCCTCCTGTGCATTATGTATTTTACCTGATGAGTCTTTCATTTCTCTCATTACACTATTATTGTGTTTATTTTACTTAAATATGGTACAATTTCTTTTTTCTTTGCAGAAAATATCTTTGTTTATACAATAAATGTTCTATTTTTTCTGATTCAACTCATATAATTCCTGTTCCTTAGTAAAAAAATGATCATTTTTCTCTAGATAATCAAATTGTATTGCTACTTAAATTTTGATATTTCATTTTTCCCAGAGATATGTTCTCTTTCTCCCTTGTCACATAGCAATTTTTGTACTTCAATTTGAAGTTTAAACACCATTCTGACCAATTTATAAAATTCTTTCATCTCTACAAGATCTTACCATAATCTTATAACATCTTCTCTACCCATAACATCTCTTTTCACCTCAATCATTCTTTTTAAACCTTTCTCTATTTTTATATACTCAGCATTTACTTGGATGAAACCCAAATTGCCCTTTGATCTGAAAATCTTTTCATTAACATTCCTTGTTTTGTTGTTGCTAAACTTTTTGACAAAAAAAATAATCTATTTCTGTTCTTTTAGCTCTTCTTTTATATGCCCATGTCATTAAATTCCACATGTTTAACTGTCCATATTTTATAATGTCCCAAACTAATTTAACATTATATGCCTTCTTTTTCTGTAGTCTTATGTTACAATTACAATCTCCTGCTACTATAATCTCCATATTAAATTGCTACATTTTCAATTGTATTTCTAAGCATTTCTTCTCTCTCTTTTTTATTACATCTGCATATATTGCAATAATTCTAGTAACATGGTCCAGCCATCTTACATAAATAACAGTGATTCTACCTGTTATAACAAACATAACATTACACTTTAATTGTATCTTTATGTAAGTATTCCTGAACAACTCTCCCTCCCAAAATTTCATATAACATTTTTCCCCACCACACTTCAGTTTGATGTCTTTCTATTCGAGACAAGAATCTAATGGTATTCTAATATAACAACATCACTATCTTGCTTTGTGCCCCACTCCAAAATCTCAAGTCTTCTCTCTAAGTTCTTAAAACTATTCACATTTAGTGCTAAGGCTTTACACATAATTCTACCTTACATAAAATATATATATATATATATATATATATATAATATAATATAATATGATATATAAGAATATATTTATATTTCTTTGTAAATATATTTAATTACAATTTGTTGATTGGTTTAGTCCCATTAGGCAAATGTCATCTTTTCAGGGAAGACCACACATAACCCCACCCCCCACAAATATGTCTATAGATAGATAAGTAGCTAGATATGAACCTTTGAGCTTGTCAAGTTAAGGTTTCATCAAAATGGAATTAGTCAATTAATTTTATATGTGGGAACACATGAGTTTTTTGAGTTAAGATTACAATCAAAGTGGGAATAATTGATTATATTTTGTAGAGTCATATTTCTTTAAAAACTTCAAACTGTCAGTTTATTTAGCACACGCTGCATGTTCTTTTATGGCAGAGAACACATAAATCATATAATATTAAATACAAAGATATTCTCCACACACTACTCTAAATGTTGTTAAAAAGAATGAAGTTCTACATGTGTATGTGTATGACTAACTTTGCAGAAGAATGGAGCAAGGGAGTTTGCCTTACTTTCAATGATGAGGAACCACTGAATTATTATATTTAGAGTCACACAGCAGAAGTGTAGCTGGTTCAATTAGTGACACCACCTTAGCTCTTCAAGTAAAGATCAAAAAAAGTGTTCAGCTTATTATAGTTAGATCTACACCCCCCCCAAAAGAAATAAAAAAAAAGATGTTCCTTCTACTGGGACACCAACCAGACAGCCAGATGCATGACATCCCCCTTCCAGCACCAGCCATTCAGGTCCCATTTCTGTGCCCTGACTCCAACCATACTTTGATGTATTTTATTAAAAAAAAAAATTCTCCTTTTAAACTGTAGCAAACTGCTTGCTACAAATGTAGTAAACAGTTGCTGCATTTTATACACTGCCTGCATAGTGCACTACAGCATTCAAGTTTTAATTAAAAAAAAATTTAACTGTAGAAAACTGGTTTCCACAAATGTAGCAAACAGATACTACCGTTTATATCCTGCCTGCATGGAGGGCAACAGCGCTCAGATTTTAGTTTAAAAAAGAGAGAGAGAGAGAGGTTCTTTTTTACTTTTAAACTGCAGTAAACTGTTTTCTACAATGTAGCAATCAATTGCTACAGTTTAGACCACACACATAATGCTACAGTCCTCAGGTTTGACTGTAAATGCAAGCGCTATTGGGATCATCTGATCATGCCCCCAACAATTTGCACCAGGGGCTATTGCTCCTCTTGCTCCACCATAGCTAAGCAACTGCTGCAGACTTAAGGAAGAGTACAAGGAATTTGATGCCTGCAGAAATGCTAGTTTTTGTGATATTTCATTTTTTTGATGGTTTGAATTTGACAGTTTGCTTTCATGGGAATGGAATCCAATGATTTTTTTTAATTGCATTAAAATGATGCACATATTCTGAGAATCTGTGATATGAAAAATAGGTTCTACATTGGTCAGATTCCCCATGGACAGCTATGGTCGAGTCCCTCATGGACACCTAGTAAATAAGTATGGATATGACCACTCGATATATGAGGTACAATGCAATTTATAACATGCTTCAACAATATACACAAGTATATGCTTTACTATGATGAGAGTGGATATCGCTTGCAGTCTTGTCCCTTGATGCTCATATGCTATTATTAGTCACCTGCATGAGGGTCATTAAACACAGTGCACACAGTTTCAAGATGGTGGCAGAACATGTGGCTTGTCTGCTGTAGTCTCATTTTAGGTGTTTGGACACTTCCAAGCCTGTACTCCATTAGACACTTGAGAAAACAGCTCCAATGGTCACTGTGCATGTTGTGCTACATAAAATTATAACATCTGAGTATAGTGACCTTCCAGTCTGGTGAGTGGGAGTACTACCACCATATCTCCAACTTCAGATGGACAGCATCAGTGGGACAAATAAACAGTGATGGAGGAACAACAGTATTACATAGGAGGCTGAATCTCTCAATATGCCCCACTAATAGCAACATGACAGTACCAGGGGGACACATATTTATCATAAAATGCCATGCACACACACAAAACATGTAAGATTAACATGTTTGCCACACATGGAGTATCAGTATAATATGATTTACATAGAGCATGTTAAAATCTGCATGTATTGCATAATAGTAGCATTGGATAACCATCATAGTAAGACAAAGCATGGGTTAGGGAAGGCAGAACTGTCATCATTTGGAATGGCTGTAGGACACCGCTGAGAGTTTTAGGAACATGCATCCACTGCAAACAAGCAGCATACCTTTCATGACACATGAATGTCAAGCATACCCTACAGCTTATCACTTGCAGATGATTAAGAACTATAGATTATATTTCTCCAGAATGTGTTTAGGGAAGAAAAGTATCAACTCTCATTCTGTCACAAATTTTTTGATGCATAGAAATGGACCTGTTTGGACTTATATGAACTGAAAGAAGTGTGTGAGTACCTGACCTGGATTTGACTTACTGGGTGGACACAGCAATGCGTGCATGAGGTCACATTATAATCAGCAAGATGATACAGACTGGACCGTCCCATCAAAGCAGTACCCAAAGCATGAATGGCCCTTGAAGTAACATGATCCTGACAATGAACACCCACTCCACATCTGTTGCAGGCAGTCAAAATATGAGGTAAGTCTCACAACCATGTACCATGGCTCTTAACTTACAGTGGTGAGAATGAATCAGAATCCTGCTGTTTACTGGTTGCTTGGTGGCTGACACTCCAAACATTGTCAATGGAAACTCACCATCATCTTGTAATGGTGGTTACACTCAGAGAAGAGTGAGAAAGTGAGAGTTGCATTTTCATCACTCATGCCCACTTCTTTGAATTTGTGTGATCTCAGTATTGCAAACCCAAATACATTGACTATACCACATTGAATTTATATGGGATGTGGGGGGTGCAGAGGCCCCCTGCAAAATACTAAAATACACGTACCGTTGACTATGGAATGTTACGGTACGGTAAGCTGCATAGCATGGGTGAATGATGTCACCTCCTGCTATGTCGAATATATTGAACTACAGGTGTCGATGTATTCAATTTTGACCTGGCTGCAATTTCTCTGTTCTGGATTTAGGATGTTGGGTCAACCATGTGACTGGTCAACCTATGCAGTTTTAAGGTTTCAGTAGTAAACCTCCTAGAGCTAGACATTCTGTAAACATCCTATGAGCTGTAACTAACTCAAAAATAATGCAGAGAAATGATAATGTTACCCAGACATAGACTCATGAGAAATTTTCTGAAGCCTGTGGCTATGGATATGTGAATAAATATCTTTTATGTCTTATGTTACCATAAAACTCAGAAAAGGAATGACTGCTAACAGAGAAAAAAAAAGCTCTAGGAAAGCTTGATCTTTGAAGCCAGAAATATTCTGGAGTGGAAATCTTATTCCCTTTGGTCAAAGGAGCTGAGAGTATGATTCCTTGGTTAGACATATAGTGACTTACCCGAGGAAAAAACTCATTTTGGTTCAGAGGGTAGGGAGGAAATCTCCTAAAAGGACATATGTGTATTTAGTGCCAACTGCAACTTTCCTGAACCAGTATTAGTACCCAAGAGTCTTAAGCAATCTGTATTAAAGAGAAGGACTGAGAGCCAGTCTAAGGACAGACTTAGAGATGTAGAGATGGGGAAGGGGTTGGAATGCTGGCATAATCATTCTGAAGGAGTAGAGTCTGCCCATTTTTTTAAAGATCCCTGTTTTTTTTTTGGTTCCCCTCCTGTCATTTCTTTTTGTTCCTTGTTTGCCAGAAAATGGTAGGGATTGATTATCTTGTCTTACTAAAAAAGTAGCTCCCTGAATTAATTTTTCTCTCTATCAAAGTGTTTATGGACCTGACACTGGTAGGGCCAATCAAAACCCCCTTGAGTAGGTACAGTATAAAATCTCAGTCTACCTCATCAGAAAACTTTTGAATATGTACCCAGACATTTCTTCTCAAAACAGTAGCAGTAGTAGTGACCCTAGACACAGTATCTGCTCAATTATACACACTCTGTAAAGCATGTTTAGACACCTGAGCAGGTTAGAAATTGTAAGACTCAGACAGGACCTAACATCTGAAGGAAATGTAGCAGAATAATCCCACAAGCTATTAACACCTGGCAGAATAATATGGAAGAAGGAATTTCTTTTACAAAATCCAGTAGCTTATCTTCTAGTATGCAGGGGAAGGATTGGTATTAATAAGTGTTCTGCCCTTTTTGGGGACTGAAGGCTGAAGGTCACAGTTATTGCAAGCAGCTATACGACTGGCATAATAGGAGGAATGGGTGTAGCATGTGGTAAATCCACTTGCAGCATATTGTAATATCTCTTCAGTTTAGTGGGGCCACCCACTTGTTCCCAAAAAAGACATCATTCATCCTGAAACCAGTTCTTGAAAAAGAACATTCCCCTAATGCAGTTGGAGATGATGAACTTTCCTCTGAATCAGAGACTTGGGCTTGGGAATCAAACAAAGAAGAAAGCCATCTCTTTGTCTATGTCAGACTCCTCTGACATATTTACCTCAGGAATATATTGACCTACTTAGTGTTCTGATATGGATGTTCGCTCTCCAATAAGAAAGCATGTATAAACTCCTGGGTAAGGTAGGAACATTTGTTTTTGGACAGGCAATGTGTAACCTTTTATTTTGGGACATACCTGAAAGGAAAATTAAAGATAGCACTCATCCCAGACAAGAAGTCTCTTTCCCCAGCTCCTCTTAGAAGAAGTTCCTGGAAAAAATCCCAAACCCAAAGAAGATGGTTCTCCCATGCTCAGGTTGGACACTTGAACAGCCACAGAGGATTTGGCTAACCAAAGGTCTATGGTAGTGGAACAGACTATAACAGAGAAAACCCACAGAAACCAGTAAGTGGTCTAGGGAACAAAAAAAAATGGTCACTGCAAAGTCACCCACCAGTGGCTGAGACACTGAGTTTGCAGGACCACTGTAACAATCTATGTTGTAGCCAACTTAGAAGCCCAATTGCCATAAGCACTGCTGGAAAAAGTCAGTCAGAAGATAAGTTGTCAGAAAAGTGTTAACAAGAAGTATACACACTTTATACTTCCCTCAAAATTCAAAAGTATAAACACAAGCAGTAGACCAAAACTCTGTCAGAACACTAAGTCTTTTTCAAAGAAAGTACATTTACAGAAAACAAGAAAGGAAGATGAAATGAAGGTAAATTGTCAAAAAATATACACAAGCACCAAATACAGAATACATTTCCATATGCTTAAATATAAAGCCTTCAAACAAAATGTCTCACTCATTAAAATCATGAAGGAAAGTTATCACAAAGTGTACACAAGTACCAAAACACTATTTGAAGTACACATGAACACTTCCCAATCATTAAATCTTTACACTTTAAAAGCAGGGCATTCTTCTCACAAAAACAGCCCCAGTATTCAATAAGCCTAGTTCCAAAAAATAGCAGCTTCTGAAAATAAACTTCTGATTTTAATGGAATTGCCAGTATTCTATAGAAAATTTAAAAAATATATCAAAAATATTTAAAAAGATAACATTTTATATGGGGAAGTCTTCCCCTGTGAGGATCTATTTGCCAGAAATGAAGCCTGTAGCCAATTGTTGCTCCTGTGAAGCCTCAGAGATACTTTTCCTTGAGGTGGCAAGGAAGTATTAAAGATTTCTTCACCCTGACTGCTGATTTTCCTCTTCTGGGCTGTTTAATCAGTGGTTAGAAGGAAGGTGTGGGAGGGATCCAGAGCTTTGTGAAGCTGTCTGTTTTTTGTTTCCTGGGAAGAAAACAGCCCATATAGCCAAAAGGCTACTGCAGTAACGAGAAAGAACATCCACTGTTGCCTGGGCTAGAAGGAACTCCCCACAATGTTCAGTGAGGAGTCCTTATGAATCTTCAGCATTACCCTGGATATTAGGGGTAAGGATGGAAAACCTTACAGAAACATGTCTGTCCAAGGAAAAGAAAATGCATGTGTCTTCCAGGCCTTCTTGCATGGAACCAAACAGCAATCGGGCAAAAGGAAGGGCACCACGCTTGGGATTGAATCCTTTATTGCCACCAAAAAATAATAAATTCTTATTTTTTGGTGGCAGTACAGGAGTCGATCCCAACCGTGGTGCCCTTCCTTTTGTCCGATTGCTGTTTGGTTACCTGTTTTTACTATTGGAATGCTCCTTTTTGGTTCTTCCATGGAAGCCTAGAGCATATTTTGCCAACTGATTGCTGTTAGCAGAGGCAAATAGATCTATTTGAGGTGTCCACACAGTTGTCTCAATTCTTGGAAGACCCTTCATTCAGTTTCCATTCCTGTGGGGCTGTCCAAGTCCTCCTCATCTTGTCTGCCACATAGTTTTGCTCTGACGGTATGAATAGTGAGACTGCACTGAAAAGCGATTTTTTGGACAACCACTGTTAAATTATACAGAGGATAAGATCTGATTCCTCCTTGTTTGTTTATGCACCACATTACTATGTTGTTTGTAAATACTTGAAGAGGTCCTGGGGACCAAGATGGCTGATGGAACTGATGACATTTGTAAGAGCCCATGTCTCTTTTATGTTTATGTGGTTTGGTCCATCTTTTTTCTATTCCAAAAACCCTGCAATTTTATTTACACAGACACTGCTCCCCAAGCAATGTCTGAGGCATTGACTGTGCTGGAACAGGGAAGGAGAATGGGAGATGTGAATTCTGAGAAATTTGATGTTTGCAGCACATATTCTCCCTATTCACAAAATGCAAAACTGGAAGATGAAATGTCAGAGGATGTTGATGCTGGTTCCATTGAGATTTCTGGTACTACTGGATTTTTATCATGATGAGTCTTCAAAGAGGTATCGGAGTATCACAGATGCCATGAGACCCAGTATCCTGAGGAATTCACTTGCTGAGATGGTAATCTGAGTAGAAAAAGACAGGAACAGATCTAAATACATTTCTATTTTTTCCCATGGAAGAAAATTTCTTTGAATTCAGGTGTCTAGGACACCCCAGGATAACAATCCTATGATAAGCAATCATACAAGAATTCTGTAATTTCTCTTGGAATAGGAGATCCCTTACTCAAGAAAGCGATTTTCATGACATTTCAAAAATACCCTGCAAAGGTAGGAAAGACATCTAAATAAGGAAACATATGAATATCTTACAATCTGACAGTAGATAGACTAAAGGGTAATGCAGAGATTTGATAATGAGATCTGGACACAGAAAAACCTTAAGAAATATCTGTACTCTGAATCTATAGGAATTTGATGATATGCATCTTTTTAATCTAAGGTAACTAGAGAACTAAAATAGGTAATAAGGGGTAACAAGTTGGGAAGAGACAGCATTTTGAACTTGGGTTCTATCATAAATAGATTATTCAGAAAAGATTGATGCTGAACTGATTACCAAGAAATTTCTTTCTTTGGCACAAGGAACACCCTGGAATATAAGCCTTCCACTAACTGATGAGGAGGGACAGCTTCTATCACCCCCTCAGCAAGCATATGCTGAATGTCAGGAGTGAAAATAAGAATCTGGTCTGGTGGGTAAGGAGGGATCCCTCAAAAAGGAGGTACAGACTTCCACTTCCATCTGTAACCTTGATGGATTACTCTTATAATTTCACTGTGTGAAACTGTCTGTTTCCAAAGAAAGAAATGGAGGTTCACACATTCTAGAAGGGTTAAATGACTGCCAGGGATGGAGGGAGAGGGGCCGTTGTAAATCTTGGGTCTATATTAAAATCGCAAAGAGGCATTACATCAAATGCCTCTTCAGTGACACATAAAGACCAAAGTCTGAAAATAGTAAAGGCTCAGGCCAGCGATTTTTTTCCCAGGGAAAAAAGTCCCTTGGCTTGAGCCCTAGTATTGACCTTTACCCCACTGTAGTGCGATCTCAGAGTTGGTATATTTAGTTAGGGAGGTGTAGGGGGCACAGCCCCCCCCATGTTCGGGAGTGTGGGGGTTGCAGCCTCCCACTTAGTTATGTTTTAAATAGTGTGTGTGTTTGGTACTAGCAATTTCCTTCCCAGGCAAAGTAATCGCTGTTTTGACTGTTCACGGTTTAGTGCATTCAGTCTTTATGTGTCGGTGAAGAGGTGTTCGATGTAATGCCTCTTCGCGATTTTAATATAGACCCAAAATCTTACATATACAAATAAGACTTATTAGAATGTCCTTTGTTCTGGGGGTCCTGCTTTGTTTTTGGCACTCCCTTATCACTGCTTTTTAAACATCTGCTTACCAGCAGCTTGCTGGGATTGTTTATTTTGCTTTTTAAACAAAAGTTGAAGAAGAAGCATTTAATCCCTTGGTAAACCTCAGGAATGACAGCTGAAAAATATGAGAAATCCCATGATTCGGCTCTTCTCTCCCATCACAGTTTTTAATAAGCTCTGCAGTAGGAAGTCCAAAAACTAGTTCTATGTCTAATGGAGGTTTCAAAATTTCATTTCTCACATGATCTGGGAGGTTTTCAGGATGCAGCCAAGCAAATTTCCTCAAAACAGTTCCAGCGGCAGCAGCCTTGGAGGTGGCATCAGCAGGCTAATTTGGGTATTTCAAGCAATAGACAGCCACTTGAGAAAAAGAAAAAAACAAGTTGCATAAAGCAGATTTCTCCTCACAAGAAGAAACATATCCCAATATATTCCCCATATTTTCACAAGAGGCAAGCATAAACTTCAACATATGTGCTTGACAGTTGAGAATTCTAAAAATAAATGTTGCAGAAGAATGAACATTTTCCAATTTTTCCAAATCTATCAAAAATCTTCCCAGTCAGGAGAGGAATTAGTATAAACCAAATGTTTATCAGTAGTTGTATTCACTAAAATAATAGCTGCTGAATCTGCTCTAGGATGTGTATAAAACCTTTAAACCTTTAAAAGACTGCCGCACAATATTTTTTATCAGCTTTTTGGCGGGGAGCAGCAGGCTGGCTGTCAGGAAACTGCAGGCTATGACAAAAACATCTTCCAAAGCAGACAGAACATCGTGAATAGGAATAGCCTCTGGAAATTCCAGTTATATTAAATCATTATATTTCATGTGGCACTGAGAAACATGTTTTCCCAGTGAGATATCTTCATTCTGGAACTAGATTCAGAAGTAAAGAATCCTTCAAAAGTACTGTCCAAAGTTGCAACCTTCTCAGAATCAGAATAAAAATCTGAGGAGAAAACACATAATCTGAGCCTTCACAATAATTTTGAGGTTCAAACTCTTGAATATCTTCAGAAAATAAAGAATTGTACTAGAAACAAACGTATGAATAGTCAAGAGTCTGCACTAAACCCTCAGCTAAGTCCACTGAATTATTCCTGTCCAGAGTAACTGAGACAACAGAATACATATGTGTAAGTTTTTGCTTCTTCTTGACAGGAATTTCTGTAGAAGCAGACCCACTTTTCACAGCAAAAACCTCCCTAAGAATGGGTACATCTTTCTGGATAGGCAGAGCGGTATTCTATATTCCTTCTCCTGTGACTGATAAGAATGGCTCTCCCGCCAAGGGCACTCCCAAGAAGACATGTGTAACCCCGGGTTCATGGCAGTTGTAATGACAAAACCAGCAGAACCCAAGAAAAAACAACAGTGTTCTGAAGAATCAGTTTTGGCTACAGCAGAGTGACACACATGCTCTGAAGTACTTTACCATCCTGTTGTAGCGGCAAAGGCTACTTGACAATTGTCGTCATCTTTTTATGGCTGGAAGATGGAAGAACTGAGGAGCCATTTGGTTGTCTCATTGTTTAGTCAAAAAAGGAACCTGATTCTTGTGGAAACCTGGTAGCAACAGTCAATAAAACAAAATGGTAACATTTTCCTCTTTAAACACAGTAAAAAACACATTAAGCACTTACCTCAGCAACCAAAAGTAAAATAACAAAACTCTTACCGCAGAAAAAAACAAGCATAAAGTTAGTTTAAAAAAATTACCACAAAAGTAAAAAAAGGTGTTTAAACGTTACACAGCATTCATTAAAAACATTTTCACCTAGCATGGTTAATTAAGTTTTATAGAAAAAGTAAGTTTTCAGTCATAAAAAGTAACGTAGAAGATATTTTCTCCAAAGGAAACTCATCTGCCCAGCAATGGAACAGCATTAACCACAAACAAATGCTTCCCCTGCACGTCAGGAACTGCACGGCTCCAACTGAACACCTCCAACAACAAAAAATGAGCCAGCAACAAGCAGATGAATAGTGTCCAAAGGAGCAGTTTATTAAAGACTACTCCAACAACAAAAAGGCATCCCTAAACATACCGGTTTCGGCAATGGTTAGAAACCCAGCCTTCTTCAGTGTACAAAAAGGAGCCCCAGACAAAAATGCTGTATTTAAACACATAGGACCATGCTGATTGGTTACAAGATAACAATCATATGCTGATAATCAAACAGCATAAAATAACAAAAAATTTTGGTATAATCAAAAATGCATTCAATCACAGGACTGGGGTGCATACATATTGATTAATTATTAAAGTCAATATTATAATGACCAATAAAAATGTGAAGAATAATAAAAAATAATAAAAAATAATGAAAAATAATGAAAGTAACAATGTAAATGATCTCATGAACTAAATATAAAACAACATTAATACTTGAGCTAAATAGGTACGTAGACAAAATTCATGTTACATCAGAATGCATGCCTCAAATATTGGAATTAATAAATCCAATATAAATCAATATAAACTTTGAATATAATAGTACCATATGTTGCTCAAAACCTGTATAATATGTTAAATTTATAAACAATCATTTAATCCAGGATTAAATAATGCTCCTAATTTCGTAATCCATTTCTTTTCTTTGAGGTTCAGTTTATTATGCCAACCACTCTTGTTGGTCCTGTCACCAATTATTTTGTCAATAATAGTAAAATGAAACTTAGCAGTATTGTGTATTAGTGTGTGTTTGTATAGTGCATTAGTGATTTTGTGGCATCTAATGTCACTGAGGTGCTCCGAAATACGTAATTTAACTGGTCTTGATGTCTGTCCAACATAAAATGAATGGCAGGTGCAACATGCCAGGTAGACAGCCCAATCTGTGTTGCAGTTTGCAAAAAACCTGATATCAAAGACCATATTAGTATTCCTGCTAGTGAATTCCTTAGTTTTTAACATATGTTTACAGTTGACACAATGGCCACATGGAAAGGAACCAATAAGTCTATCTCCCAAAATTGTGGTTTGATATACTTGTGGTAACGATGACTCAAAATGGTGTTTGTAATGATTAAAATGACCAGCCAAATTCTTACCCTTACGGAAAGAAAAAAGGCACTTATCAGGAACAATGTTTTTGATTCTAACATCAGCCTCCAAAATGTTCCAGTTGTCCCTAACAATCTTGATAAAGTTATTGGTATTCCTACCAAATGTTGTAGTCAATCTGAGTTTATTTGGCCTGTTGTTTTTCTTCTTATATGTTAGTAAATTGGGTCTATGTAGACCCCTGGCATGATTCTGAGCCATGGTCACGTATCCTGAACTATAGCCACGCTCAATAAATCTATTATGCAAATCCTGAGCATGATTGACATAAGTGGTGTTATCAGAACAATTCCGCCTAATCCTAATAAATTGTGATTTAGGGATATTCTTTGCAATGTGTTTTGGATGAAAGCTGGATGCGTGGAGAATAGTATTATATTGGGGGAATTTTCTGTAAGTTTCAGTTGTTAAAGTATTATCATTATTCCTAGTCACCAAAACATCCAAAAATGTAATGGATTCCCGATTATAAGTGATAGTGAATTGTATCCCCCATATATTATCATTAAGGTACTCCATAAATTCCTGAAGGTATGGAATATCCGATCTCCACACCATCCAGCAATCATCCAAATATCTGCGCCAGATGTCAATTTCCGGCAAAAACAAATTATGTGTGTCATCATAAATCACAATATGTTCAATATAGGCCATGAACAGATCTGCATAAATGGGGGCAAAAGATGCCCCCATAGCAGTACCTCTGATCTGTAGATAACAATCCTGGTTGTAGAAAAAAACATTCTTGGTCAAAACATGCTCAGTAAGATTTAACAAAAGGGTATTGAAACCTGGTTGATATAATTTTGATTCATTGAGCCAAAATTCAATAGCATCAAGTCCACCCCAATGTGGAATGTTAGTGTAAAGTGAACTTACGTCCAAGGTACATAGTAACCAATCCTTTTCCAACTGCATGTCATTTATAATACTCAAAAATTGAGTGGTGTCTTGTATACGTGATCTTACATATAGTAGCAATGGCTTTAAATGCATAGTTAGGAATTCGGAGAGAGGTTCAGTTATCGACCCCATGCCTGATACAATCGGCCTACCAGGTGGATGTAAAAGATCCTTATGTATTTTAGGCAGAAAATAAATATATTGTCTTGTAGGATCATTAATAGTTAAGTGATGACATGTTTTTTTGTCAATAATGCCATTTTCGACAGCAGAATTCAAAAGTCATCAATATCCTTTTTGAAAACCAAGGTAGGGTCCAGTGGCATCTTAGTATAGTATTTAACATCATTAAGTTGTCTGTGTGCCTCAATATCATAGGCACACCAATCCAACACTACCACTGCCCCTCCTTTGTCTGCATTGATAATGACTAAATCTTTATTATTTGCAAGTTCCTCAAGACAAACTTTTTCAGCATTAGTAATATTATTAGGCATAGGTCTTTCACAGTTATACTTGAAATGTAACTCATTAAGTACACTTTTCAGAAAAAGATTGACAGCCGGATGCATAGGAGGAGTAAAATTTGAAGCATGATATTTGAAACCTACATGTTGTGAATCTGCAATGTCTCCTTGTTCCTGGAAAAACAATTTTAAATTAATGAGCCTACAAAATGAAAATAAATCATTAGTAAATGAGTCTTCTGGAACAAAAAAGCCGGGAATGAAGGATAAACCTTTATTTAACAAAGATGTCTGTTCCTCTGATAGTGTAGTGCTTGAAATGTTACATACATTATTTATTTTTTGGTCAAAATCTCCAACAGGTTTTGTAGACTGGTAACTCTTTCCGTGCTTCCTACCCCCCCTCCTCATCCTGCCCCTGCGTTCCCTAAAGGGGATACATAGTTTTTTCGTTTAGGGGTAGGGGAGTCCATGGTGGACTGTGTGTCAGTATCTGTGCCAGATGAGGTTTCCAAATCAGTAGACTCAGTATTATTAATATGCCCTTTTAGTATGGAACGTGGACGTTTCCTTTTAGATTTAGAAACTTGTTTCCTAACATTCTGTCCTTCCTGAAAACGGACATGTCTGACATTCTTAAAAGGTTGTCCCTTATCATAGTCAGAAATGTCACGAGTAAATTTTTTGAGTTTTCTTTCTTTTAAGATAGTATCAAAAGTCAACAGGTCAGTACTCAATTTAGATAATAAAACCTGAAAAAAAGTTTCATTTTGATATTGGTTACATTCCTCAATCAGATTCAAAACTATAGTAGTTTCACTCTCAATGATTCTAGTATAATGCTCAGATAAAGCTTTAACAAACTTCATCGAGCATTCTTGTTGTATAAGATTCCACTCAGAAAGTAAATTATCATCAGGATTCGCCACCAATGGCTGTATTTTCACTCTGAGACCCCTGGGGCAAATGCCCTTAGCCAAATATGCCTTGAGTAATTTGTGGTGCCAAACACTGGATCTCAAAGCTTTCATATTTTTATTAAGTGAAGCAAATTGCTGTTCACATTTTTGTTCAGGTTTTAATAGCGTTGTATTGCCTGAAGTAATATTCTCATTTCCAATGCCAAATGCCGCAATATCATCTTTGTCTGATGATAAATCCAAAAGAAGCTTTTGGAGATCCATGTTATTAACCAAAAATTCTATGAGAAACCACGGCCTGTATATCAAGATCAAGTAGTCAAGCAATAGGTAGACAATAATGGCTACACCCCATAAAACTCAAAAATTAGTTTGTCATAGCCACGTCAAATACAGGTCAATAATGGTATTTACATCTTAAGTTTTAATATAAATAATCAAAAAGATTAATGTTTGGCCCACGATTAACCATTGTTAATCAATATTTCAAAGAATATATAAAAAAATTTTGGTAATCAGATAGTCCCAGAAGTGAAAAACAATTATTTAGGATACAAAAATCCAACTAGAATCAATGGAGTGAAATCTGATAGAAAGTTATTCTGATATATTCAAATATACTGAGCTTATTCATATATTTTCAAAATATAATCCTATATAACCAGGACAAATACTGACACAATCAAACAGTCTCATTAGATTGTTAATCACTGCTTGAATAAGCTAAGTGATAAAAATACTAAGAAATTATTTGTATGTGTAATCATATAAACCAATACATATAGGATGGTTAGAAAGTAATTGGGTCTGTCATGCCTATTATGTAGTATCAAAAAGATGAGTAAGTGACAACAATAGTCTAATGAAGATATATTGTGAGTTAATTAAAAAAACTCCAAAAAAGATAATATAATAATTCTAAGCAAAAAACTGTGAAGTGAAGAAACGTAAGTCCTACTCAGTGTTTAAAATGACTATCTGAATGATTATGTATAAATGGCCAAATATATTAGTTTTCATGCACAATTATCAGCTTGGACTTGAACATAATATATATATCCAAAAATAAGACAACCATTAATATAGTTGTACAACCAATATATACATATCCTAATAATAATCAAAAAAAATTTTTGTTTCCACAATAAAATAATGAATAATGTATATAGTCTTAACCCTGTCACAAAAAATGAAAAACTCTAAACCTATATAAATGTGGCACAATGTTATTATAGAATATTACCAGGACAAAAAATGATGAAAAGTAGCTGACAGCCCCTACTTAAAATGTTATTGTCGTCAGCCAATATGAAAATCATATATTTCCATATATATATACTAAGTTCAATTAACGAACAGTAAAGATAAATTAGGCCCATCAAAAAATGTCCTAGAATATTGGCATAAATATCCCAACAGATTTTAACTATTAACACAAATATCCCATCAGATATTGTGGAAAAAAATTCCAATATCTGCACCAATTATGTCAGAATTAGCAATATGTGCAATGAAATAGTTCAAAATCAGATCCAATGTAGTCTACAAATAACAAGCCAAAAAATAAAAATGGCTGTTATAAGAATTAAATGTATCAGTTGTTACCAGATGTTATAACAATCATGAACATGTAACAAACCCAGAGTCAACATTAAAGCAAAAAGACCCTGTTGTAAATAAGGCTTTAGATGGCCGTTATGATCCCAAGGTAAATATCATGTAATATATGGTGGTATACCCAAAATAGAATACCATTAACCTTATGTTTGATCCACTTGTTCAGAGGGTTGCACCAATAGTATCGAAAATGTCGCACATGATATCCCAAGTCATTTAAACATGAAATGTATAACAATCATAAAAAGGTTGTATAATCACAAGTTCCAAAATATGTAAACTAAACACATAGTTACATATAGAATGGCATGTTTCAAAATTGTTTTCCCCTGAAGCAAAAGCGTATTACAAACAAACAAATGTCATTTCAAACAAACAGCTTGCATCGACTGATGTAAACAACAGTATTCAAATCGTCGTAAAAAGCACTAATGATGTACAAACATGCTGCAAGCATGAAATATATAACAGCCCAAATAGGATGGTATAGTCAACAATTTCAAATTGGTATTTTAACTAAACACATAGTCAAGCATTAAAATGGCACAGTTCACGATGTATTCTCCCAAAGGAAAGATGTATTTCAAACAAAATGTTCTCCTACACGTGTGGCAGTCAACGGCTGGCACCAAACATTCAATCTCCCAAATCGTCGTCAATTCGTATACACTACTCACATGTATTTGTCCATGGCGTGAGTGTTAAATCGCCATTAGAAAAAAGTGATTAGATTCCCCTGGTACAAAGATGTATAGTCCCAATAACCATAAAAGGAATCATCATTCTCCCGATACATGTGCTCCAAGTCCAAACACTCTTAATTGTATATCCGCCACACCGGAGATGAATCCCACGCGTAGAAAATGATGTAAATAGGAATAATCCAATGTCAATACGACCATTAGTGCAAATAAACTAGAAATAAGGGAATAAAAAACGCCCCAAGTAATGCGAACTCAAGTCCTGAAAAAGCATGATACCAACCGCATGGTCACAGTACGAAGACACAGTCCACCATGATTTTTCCCCCAGCAGGAGCGAGAAGGAAGTACAACAAACAAATGCTTCCCCTGCACGTCAGGAACTGCACGGCTCCAACTGAACACCTCCAACAACAAAAAATGAGCCAGCAACAAGCAGATGAATAGTGTCCAAAGGAGCAGTTTATTAAAGACTACTCCAACAACAAAAAGGCATCCCTAAACATACCGGTTTCGGCAATGGTTAGAAACCCAGCCTTCTTCAGTGTACAAAAAGGAGCCCCAGACAAAAATGCTGTATTTAAACACATAGGACCATGCTGATTGGTTACAAGATAACAATCATATGCTGATAATCAAACAGCATAAAATAACAAAAAATTTTGGTATAATCAAAAATGCATTCAATCACAGGACTGGGGTGCATACATATTGATATATATTGATACGTTACACAGCATTCATTAAAAACATTTTCACCTAGCATGGTTAATTAAGTTTTATAGAAAAAGTAAGTTTTCAGTCATAAAAAGTAACGTAGAAGATATTTTCTCCAAAGGAAACTCATCTGCCCAGCAATGGAACAGCATTAACCAACCACATCTTGAAAAGTCCTTAAAGGAGCACTGCCTTTGCCAGCAGGAAAGCTCTGAAGGGCTTAGTGCCCAAACCTGACTTTTAGTCTGCTCAGTTCAAACTAACAAAAGGTTTGGGCATGTGGAAGGAGCCATCAAAGCTTTGGAAGCTGACTGGTTGTTATATCCTTAGGGGGGTACCACCCATATAGCTTAGGATACTGCAGCAGTTACCATAAAGAAGATCTCTCTTGTCCAGGAGAGAGTTCAAAATCTAAGTCTTAACATCTTCCGAAAGATTTTGATAATGTAATCAAGCAACTCTTCCCAAGACTGACCCAGAAGCAGCAGCTCTATAGACAGTATCAGAAATATTTAACCACATGAGGAGCAGATAAGAGAGAAGCATTCAAAGAATTTTCATCTCAGATGATGGGAGGTTAACAGATAACTTTTCCATGTTCTCAAAAGACAGAAGTAAAATTTTAAGATGCAAGCCTGTGAATTTAAAATTCTGAATGTTAAAGTGGCAGGAAAATAAACCTGCTTCTCAAATTTGTCAAGTAAAAAAGTTAAAATCATCCCCATCTTTCTCAGAGGAAATGGCATTAGCAGAAGCAATTTGTCTACCAGAAGCAGTTTTTGATAAGGAAATCACTGCAGAGTCTGCTTTAGGGCTCAAAAACAAATATTTGTGTGCCTGAGATACCTTGTATAACCTATCAAACTTCCCAAGGATAGGAGCTTGATGGTCAGGTAAACTACAAGATGTCAGGAAAATACTCTCCAAAGTAGATAAAACAGGAGGGACTGCTGGAGGTTGTGGAATAACCATCAGCAACAAATACATTTGCTGGGAAATAGGAATCCCATTCTGTTCACATTGAAAAACAAAGTTATGTACTTATCATAATGTTCCATGTTTGTAGTCTGTCTTGCCTACATTCTTGCTGAATGAGTTCGGAGCCGATATTCGGCTCCGACTAGGCCGATACTAAAGCTCTAGAGCTTTTACTGGCTAGAGGCTAACCCATATTCCATGGTGCCTCATGGCAATTCCCCAGATCTTGTTTGCAAGAAAGCAATAAGTACCTAATAGTTATGAAACTATCAATAACCGTGTACAAAGAGACAAAACATTGTGTAACATTTTCTATGCCAGGTGAACAACTACAACCAGGTCAAAAAGCATAAGTATAGTCCACCAGATGCTCCAGGAACTGGAAGGGGGCCGGAGGGAGGGACGCAAGAATGTAGGTGAGATGGACTACAAACATGGAACATTATGGTAAGTACATAACTTCTTTATGTTATGTAGTCTTATCTCACCGTAATTCTTGCTGGATGGGACAGCATCCCTAGCACCTTTATCCTGGGTGGCTCAAGCGAAGAGACTCTTCAGCACAGTGGACCCAAAGGGTGACCTGTCCCGGGAGGCCAAATCCAATTTGTAATGAGTGACAAAGATATGTGGTCTTGCCCAAGTAGCTGCTGCACAAATAGTATCAATTGGGAGCCTAGATCTAAAGGCACATGAAGCTGATACTGCTCTTGTAGAGTGGCCTTTTACTTTGTTAGGTAACTGTTTGCCAGCAGTATGATAAGCAAAGGAAATGCAATCTGAAAGCCATTTTGAAAGTTTAACTTTAGAAACAGGCAAGCCTTTATTTTTGTCTGAAAAGGAAACAAATAATTGATCTGATTTTCTAAATTCTTTAGTCCTGTGTAGGTAAAACCTGAGAATTCTGTGGATGTCTAATTGGTGTAGCCTGTATTCAGATTTATTAGAATGATTTTGAAAAAACACTGGCAGCTCAATAGTAGTATTAAGATTATGTTCTGAGCATACCTTGGGAAGAAAGGATGGGTTAGTCCTAAGTGAGACTCTATCCTTGTGGAAAACAATGTAAGGAGGTCGAATAGTAAGAGCTTGCAGAGGTTATGGCTACTAAGAATAGTATTTTCCAAGATAATAATTTCAGATCCGATGAAGAAGAGGGCTCAAAGGATGAAGAAATTAAGGATGTGAGAACTAAGTTTAGGTCCCAGGGTTCTGGTGGCTGTTTGATTGGAGGCCTGAGAAGGAGAACTCCCTTCAAAAAGGTTTTGCACAAAGAGTGGGACATGATGGGATTTCCCATGAAGCCAAAATGATAATTAGAAATGGCAGCTAACTGAACTCTAACTGTAGCAGCTGCAGCTCCTTCATGAAAGATGGACGCAAGGAAGGACAAAATAGATTCTATAGGAGCTGTATAGGGATCTAAGCCTTGGTTTACAGCCCAAATAGAGAACCTTTCCCATTTGCTGGAGTATAACTTCATAGTGGAGAGCTTGTGGGAGGAAATGAGAATGTGTTTGACTGAAGGTGAGAGGGAGATGCACCTGGTTATACGTGGAACTGGAGCAGCCATGCTGTCAATTTTTAGGGTGTGGATGGTCGGATGGAACTGCCCCAATTGATGAATCAGGAGGTCTGGGGATGGTTCCAGAATCCACGGTTCCTCCAATAGGTAGGGCCACAGGAAAGGAAACCAGACTTGATGAGGACCGTAAGGAGCAATGAGGATCAGGGTACTCCTCAACTGTTTTGCTTTCTGTATTACCTTTGGAGTGAGAGGAAAAGGTGGGAAGGCATAAAGGAGTCGTGGGGGCCAATTGTGGACTAGAGCAATCCTGGGTGACATCCCCGGATGGGGAATTAGGGCAAAGTAGCTGCTGCATTTGGTGTTCAGATGTGTGGTGAATAGGTCGCAGCAAGGCTGGCCCCATCTGTGAAAGATCTCTTTCACAACTTCTGCTGGTGGGAAGAGAACTGTGAAGTGCTTACAACGCATATAGCACCGCTCTCATCTCCAGAACATTGATGTGCAAGTGGTTCTCATGGTTCTGCCAAGTAGCTTGGACCATCATTCCCAGATAATGCCCCCCCAACTTATCTGGGAGGCATCAGTGGTCAAAACTGCATTTTCTTGAGGGGGAACAAGTGTACGACCTAAGAGAAGTTGTTCCATATGCAACCACTATGTCAGATCCTTCTTGCAGGTGTTTGTGATGAGAATCTGATGAGACAGGGGAAGATCCTGCATTGACCATTGGGTAAATAGTAGCTACTGAAGTACTCTCATGTGCAGATGGGCTAGAGGAACTAATAGAATGGAGAAAGCCATAGTGCCTAGGAAATGAAGGACTACCCTGTCCTGAACTTTCTGCCTGTTTAGCAAAGATCTGACTTGGTTGCTGGTTGTGTAATGAATCTACTCTTTCTGGTCTTAGTCTTGCTGACATGGTGGTTGAGTCTATATCTGAGCCTAAGAATATAATGTGTTATGATGGAGATAAGGCTGATTTTTTTTAGGTTGATTGTGATGCCTAAACTGGCGCACAAGGATAGAGTCTTGTCTCTGGTTCTGATTAGTTGATGCTTGGGGGTAGCAGTGAGGAGCCAGTCACCTAGGCATGGAAACACCTTTTCCTTGATGTCTCAGGTGAGCTGTTACCACTGCCATGCATTTGGTGAATACTCTGGGGGCTGTAGTGAGGCCAAAGGGCAGTGTTCGAAACAGAAAATGACTGGCTCCCAGCCAAAAGCGTGTCTTCTGGAGCGCCTGTCCATTTTGATGTGGTAGTACACGTCCTTAAGATCTATTGAGCACATCCAACTGTCTTTCCCGATAAAGGGAAATATCGACTGCAGAGTGATCATTCGGAACTATGATTTCTTTATGGACTTGTTGTGTTTGCTGAGATCTAGAATTGATCTCCAGTCCCCTGTCTTTTTTGGAACTAAAAAGAATCGTAAGTTCCGAATCTTATTTGCTCTGTGGGGACTTCTTGGATGACTCTTTTTTTGCAGCAATGAGATGACCTCTAATGTTGCACGGTCTAGTTGAATGGGTGGCACGTCTGGAAGAGACCAGTTTACTGGGGGATCGGAAACAAAGGGAATCAGGTAACCTCTGGATATAGGTTCATAGGTTCATACTAGGTTATCTGCCCTAGGGCATTTATAAGCCTAGCCAGAGTGTGTTTGGCTTTCGCCACCCATTTTAAATGAATTTTGCTATGCCCTTTTTTGAGGTTAGTATACTGTGCCGCTGTCTAACAGTGACACAAAAGTGATACCCTACTATCTCCCATCCACTCATCAAGATTCCTCTTGAAGAGAGTCAATGAGGGACTCTGCCTAACCTGGACTGGAATTTTATTCCAGAGTGAAGGGAGCCTCTGGGTTATGAATCTGTCCCTCCAGCATGTCCTATTTATTTCGGTGCTGAGGTTCAAATCTCTTGAGTGCGTAGCTCGATGGGATTTGGATTTTCTGAGGTGCAGCATGTCCATTAATTCCGGGTTGGACATGGCTTTATACGTCAGGCACAGATCGCCTCTGAGCAGGTGGTATGCCAATGAGTAGAGCTGGAGTTTCTTTAACCGGACAGCATATGGCATCTGTTTGAGCCCTTTGATCCTCTTGGTGAGGTACTTTTGGGGTCTTTCCAGTTGCTGCAGGTGTCTGGTAAGGTACATCCCAAAAGTGGCATTGTACTCAATTATGGGCCTGATGAGGGATGAGTAAAGAGGCACGATGACCTCCCCTGATCTAGATGTGAATCCCTTCATGATTAGGTGGGCTATATAAAATGCTTTTCTAACCACTTTGGCCAAGTGGTTGTCAAATGAGAGATTGCTATCAACTTGAGTCCCCAGGTCCCTAATTACTTCTTCCATACTTAATGGATTACCACCTATGTGGTAATTTGTGGGCACTTTGTTTTTGCCAAAGGGGATGACTATACACTTTTCGGTGTTTAGCTTGAGGCCATGGCTCTGGCACCAGTTGTCCGTTTCTATGAGGCCCTTTTGTAGGATGCTTGTGTCGGCTGGAGAGTCTATAATGGCGCCCAGTTTGCAGTCATCTGCGAACTTGGTCAGCCACAGTCCTTCTGTGTTAGCCTGTACCTCCGAAAAATATATACCGAACAAGACAGGTCCCAGGACTGAGCCTTGTGGGATGCCACTTGTAACTGGTTTGGAGTCTGACATGGCTCCAGCAATTCTAACCATGTGGGTTCTGTGCTTAAGCCAGTTTGCAACCCATCTAGTGACATAGGGGTTTATATTTAAGCTGGTGAGCTTATCTATAATGCCAGAGTGGGGTATTGTATCGAAGGCTTTTGCAAGGTCCAGGTAGGCTGTGTGGACCACCTTCCCCTCGTCAATGGCCTTGGTGACTGTTTCAAAGAAATTGACCAGGTTTAAGAGGCAGGATCTGCCCTTAACAAAGCCGAACTGGGTATGATCCAGTGTCTGTAGGTCCCCAATATCTTTATTTATGAGGTCCATGATGATCCTTTCCTTAGCTTTGCAGACCAAGCTAGTCAAGCTTATGGGGCGATAGTTTCCAGGATCCGTTGAGGCACCACCTTTGTGGAGAGGGACCACTGTTGCTGTATACCACTCTTTGGGTACATATCCTGTAGTAAGGCTGAGATTGAACAGTAGTTTTATGTTTGGGTTTAGTTCTTCTTGGAGTTCATCTAGGACGCAGCCCGGGACACCGTCTGGTCCCATTGATGCTGTGTTTTTTTGCTTTGGAGAGAGCGGCTCTTACCTGAGCATCTGAGATGTCAGGGGGGCAGCACTCGGCTGGAATAGATATTTGCCCTTTTGGTGGGGAGGGGAGACATTTGTGCTGAACCTGTCAGCTAGGATGTTGGCAATGTCTGTGGGTTCGGTGTATTTTTTGTCATTTTGGACTAATTCTGAGCATATCTGGGAATTCCCACCCAGGTTCCTAACATAACTAAAGAAAGCCTTGTGAATATCCTTATTGTCCTGTGCAATTTTTCTCTGGAAGCAGGCCTTAGATAATTTTATGAGTGCCCATAGTTTTTTGCTAATACTGATCAGAGATGCCTTCCCTTTTTGGGATTTTGCTCTATCATGTAGTAGCTTCCTCCTTCTATTGTATAGTTTGTTTATGGCTGGGGTCCACCAGACAGGGCGCCTAACTTTGGAGGATTGGGTCTTGGGTTTATTTGGGATTGTATGATCCATGCATTCCTGAAGGTGTTCAGAGAATGCGTTTATAAAGGATTCTGTGGTCTGGGCCGTATTTTTCAAAGGTTGCCTTGGCACAGAAGAGCCCAATGGTACCAAGACAAAAGAAGTGGAATCGGAGCCAGAACTCCTTGGCTCTGTCGCTTTGGACTTTATTGACGGTTCCGAAAGATGGAGCCGAAGATTTTCATTTAGTAGTATTAGGAGCTGTCTGACCAAGTTCCAGCTGTTCCTGGAAGGAACTGTTCACAAGACCCCTAGCTATCAGTTTGCATTTCCTCTCATTCAAAACCCTGGTACTGAAGGCATGGCAAAAGGTACAGGGCTCTTGTAAATGGGCTTCACCTAAGCAATACACACAGCTAGTGTGACTGTCTGTCAAAGACATTTTCTGTGAACATTTATCACATTTTTTAAACCCCGAAGGGTGATGGTCCTTGTGTTCTCTGTCCTTATGCTAACAGGAACAACTAATAAAGCTACCTAGAACAGATAGACACCAACGCTAACTATTCTAACAATACTGAGGTAAAAATACCAACAACAGTAAAGATAGAAAGAGGAAAGATTCTATATGTTATTTATTTTTTATTTTATTTATTTATTTATTTTTTTTGAAGAAACATGCAGGGAGGAAAGGCCTTGTAACTTAAATGGGCAACTACAGCCCTCTAACTGAAATGGGCCATACAATCCTATGGGGGGGGGGGGGGGGAATAGGGGTCAAACACTCAGTACAATCACACAATAAAGCTACTAACTACAAGGAGAAAAAGATGAAGAAAAAGGAGGTGAAAAAACAAGACTTAGTAAATAAATCTACTTAGCCAACGAACCAGTAAGGAGACAACCTCGAAGCTTTCACGGCAAACGAGATCTGGGGAATTGCTGTGAGGCACCATGGGATAGGGGTTAGCCTTGAGCCAGTAAAAGCTCTTGAGCTTTAGTACCGGCCGAGTCAGAGCTGAATATTGGCTCCGAACCCATCCAGCAAGAATTACGGTGAGAGAGGACTACATAACATCATGTATTTTGTTTTAGATAAGATTTTACAAAAACAAAGCTCTTCTGGAGGGAAATCTAAAGCAAGACCTTCTCAGAACTAGAATCATCAGCTTGTGAAGAAAGCCCTGAAACACAGCATTCTCTCTTCAATTCCTTCTCTTCAGACTAAAATTCAGAGTCAGAAAGAGAGAGAACTATTGTTCACTTTTTTATGAAGAAAAACAGATACAGCAAAATCCGAAATCAATTCCCTGGAAATTCCCAGTAAACCTTCCCTGTCTATAGCAATAGATAAAGGAGAAGCAATAGTTTTTCCTTTTGTTTTCTTTTTCTGTTTCTTTTTCTGGGGGATTCCATGGAAAAAGACTGACCCACATAAAGCACACTCTCCCAGGACTCAGAATCCCCTTCCTACCTATGTGGAATAGCTACATCTGCCCATTCCCTCAAGAACAACAATGGCGGGTCTCCCTTGTTCACAGAAGACAATCCTACAACTGCAGAGGATGTGTCTCTACCCTGGTCCTTAGTATCTGCAGGTGCTACACCAGAAGGATGGGGGTGCAAGTGTTATGAGGAGCCATGTCTGGCCAGAGTAGAGTCACCCCTCAGTGGCTGAAGCAAAGAAGGAGATGGTCAATGTCCAAAGACTCCATGATAGCTTTCTTCTTCTTGTGGATAGGGGAAGGAAGAAGCAAGGAGATCTGTAACTGCCATATTATTCCCGCTGTGAAGAAGCCTTGAGGATATGGTAGCAGATCCTGAAGGAGTTTGTAAAACACTTGGCAGCAAAAGTCCCACAAAACACCAGATCCTGCCCCTAAATGTAACAGCTGATACAATATGTATGAACAAGTACAAAAACCTGATTTAAATAGAAAATAATCACACAGGTAAAATCCCCTGTGACAGTAAGCCAATCCAAAGAAAATAAATTTCCTAACGTAAAACATATTATCAGAAAAAACACTAGTTGTCCTCCTCAGAAAGATTAATTAGTGGAAGGTTTTCCCACCAGGCGGACTTACCTACCAAGCCTTGAAGGACTGCTAGCCGACTGCTAGTTCCACGGTGCCTGCAGAAGAAGCACACTTTGGTGATAAGAAATGTCAGAAGCATGTTAGTGCTCTAACTGCCTTTTATGAGGAGCTTAGCTCAAGCTTCTGGCAGAGTGTATGGAAGGCACTCCCAAGCTTAACAAAGCTGGCTAGTTGGTCATATTCTTTACACTATATAACCCTAATAGCTTGGGTTACTCTGCAACAGTGATATAATGTTAAAAATCTAGATTTGCCCCACGTAGGAAGCACTAAAAGTTAAATATGTTTAGAGTCTCTTCTTTTTTTTTCTGTCAGACATGAAAACATTCTTCAAAATTTCAAGAAATAATATATCTGCTTTCAGACTTGACTACATTTTATCTTAGTCCATGTATCTACATTTTATTAATTTAATGTTAATATGCTATTATCAGAACATGGTCCAATCATCTGTAATAAGTTGCAAGACTTCAGCCTTATGTATCACTGCTGTAACCTTTCCTCTCAAAACAGAAAGTTTATAGAATCTTATTACAGCACAACAAAGAGTCTTTTTCTTCTTCTTTCGGCTTTTCCCGGTTAGGGTTTCCACAGTGGATCACCTGTCCGCTCATGACTGGCAGTGGAGTTTTACGGTGTTGAGTTGCCAGCCCAGTGCCCAACCTTCCACAGAATGCACACACACATGCATGCACTCACACCTAGGGCCAATTTAGAGTGTCCAATCCACCTACAGCATGTCTTTGGGATGTCAGAGGAAACTGGAGCACCCGGAGGAAACCCACATGACCACAGAGAGGACATGCAGACTCCACACAGAAAGCACCCCAGCCAAGGATCAAACCGGAGAACCTCTTGCTGTCAGGCGACAATGCTAACTGCTGCACCAACGTGGCCACCCCTCAGCACACAGCACAACAAAGAGTACAAGAATAAAAATTAAAAACACATTTTGTGATCCATTGGTATTCATGGGATCACAGGAGATTACTAGGCTAATGGCTCTGGGGCCCTTACAAGCCTAGCCAAGAGTTTATCCCCAAAAAAGAAACCTCAATCAGCACCTGTCACCCCTGTCAGTGAGGGACAGAGGTGGAACCCCTGGGGCAAATTTGTGGCTGCCCATCCACTCATCAAGGCAGCACTTGAAGAGGGTCAGTGACGTACTTTGTTTGACGTGTATGGGGGGACTATTCCAGAGATGGGGCAGCCTCTGGGAGACAAACCTGTTTCTCCAGCCAGTTTTGTTAGTGTCACATATCACATTTAAACCTTTTGATCAGGTACTATGCGAGGAGTTAGACTTACGGATACAGCGTATCTCTAATAGAGCAGGGTCTGAGATTGCCTTATAGGTGAGACACAGATCACCTCTGAGGAATGTGTATGATGCAGAGCAGAGTGATAGTGATATGAGCTTGTCCATATAGGACAGGTGTTGGAGGCCATGGATTCTCTTAGTGAGGTATTTCTGTGGCCTTTTCAGTTGGTGCAGCTGTTTGGAGGGGTACATACCAAAGAGTGTGTTGTACTCAATTATTGGCCTAATGAGGGAGGGGTACAGAGAGGTAATAACCTCCTTTTTCCTGGATGCAATCAGTTTACTTATGAGATGAACCAAGTAAAAGGCTTTTCTAATCACTGCCGCTACATGATGGTCAAATGTCAGATTGTTGTCAACTTGTGTACCCAGGTCTCTCACCACAGGTTGTGTGCTTAGGGGGTTGCCGCTAATGTGGTAATCAGTAGGAGCCGTGTTTTTGCTGAATAGTATGGTAATACATTTTTTTTTTGCATTTAATTTAAGGCCATGACTTTGGGACCAGTCATTTGTTGCTGTGAGACCCTCTTGAAGTATGTTAACATCACTTGGAGAGTCAATGACAGCAGTCAATTTACAGTTGTCCACAAACTTGATCAGCTACAGGCTGGTTGTCTTTGCCTGGACCTCTCAGAAGTAGATGCCAAACAACAGGAGTCCCAGGACAGAACCCTGGGGAGCACCACTAGTGACAGGTCTGGTATCGGAGGTAGTGGCACCTATTTTGACCTTGTGGGATCTATCAGTGAAGTCAGTTGGCCACCCACCTGGTGAGACAGGGATTGGAGCAAAGGTCTGTTAGTTTTTCAATGATGCCCGATGGGGGATTGTGTCAAAGGCTTTGGCCAAGTCAAGGTAAGCTGTATGTACTGACTTTCCCTTATCCAGTGCCTTGGTGACAGTCTCACAAAAAGTCAACCAGGCTCAACAGGCAAGATCTGCCCTTGACGAATCCGAACTGGGTGGGGTCAAGTGCTTGGAGATTGCCTATGTCCTTGTTTATGAGGCCCATAATAATACACTCCATGGCCTTACAGATCAGACTTGTCAAATGGGATGATAGTTTCTAGAGTCAGTAGTGGCACCTTTGTGCAAAGGGATGACAATGGCAATTCTTCACTCTTTCTGGAGTGAAGCCTGTATTTAGACTATGGTTGAATAGGGTGCTCAATGGTGAGACAAGTTCTTGCTGGAGATGTTGCAGAATACAGCCTGGGATACTATTAATTCCCATGGAAGCTGTGTTCTTTGTCTTGGACAGGGCCTTTAACACTTGGTCTACAGAGATGTGAGGTGCGGGGCAAGTATCAGGGATGTCAAATGGGCCTTTGGGGAGGGACAGGGGGTGAAGTTTGCACTGAACCTATCTGCTAGCAGGTTGGCTAAGTCAACAGGATCAGTGTAAGTAGTACCGTTAAGAACTAATTCGGAACAAACCTGGGCTTTGCCATGGAGGTTTCTGACGGAACTGAAAAAGGCTTTGTGGTTAGCCTTTGTTTCAAAGGTTAGTTTCCATTCATAATTGTCTTTGGAGCTTTTCAATAGTGATCTAATTTGCTTGTTGAGGTTAAGGAGGGAGTTTTTCCATTTAGGAATTTGTTACTTGCAGTCCATTAAGGTCTGTCCTATAAGGTGATTTTTTGCAATGGGGTATAGAAAAAAATGCAAAGAGACTAGAAAGAGCTTAATTTAAGACAGGTCCCAGGTCATGATCAGGTATGTATAAGCTCTACATGTATGGTATGTCAGGATTTACACTTGACATGCTCTGGTGATAACACTGAAGCTCTCTCTCTCTCTCCAGGCAAAGTGTTTTTTAAATTTTCAGACTTATTGTAATTCAGTGTTTACATTTTTAACCATTTTGTATTCAAACATTTTTTAGAAATTATCTTGTTTTACCCTGTATAAGAAAGCCATTGTTACCTTCTGGATTTATCTCAAGCATTTAAGAAGGAATTAAAGAACATATTAGAAAGTTAGCTGCTACTTCAGAGAACAGACTTCCATTAATTCCACAAATCTTACGGAAATAATCCATTCTAGCACTACTCAAAATTTGCAGCTACCATTATCTCTCAAGCTCTTAGCACAAGAAATCTGAACAAAGACAAAAATAATGGGGGGACAAAGGCTCAGAAATAGGGGCAGATTTTAAATATTGCTACTGTAAACTTAGAAAGTTGCTAGAATAACAGTTTATGTTAGCATGCATTTTCTGAAGGTTATACAGTCAGAAATTCAAATGTCTGTCATTTAGTGACTTCAATCATTAGTGACTTGTCAGAAAACTCCAAATATTATGAGGAGCAAACCAAAACTAAGAGGCAAAAATCTGGACCTTTAGTGAAAATCTAGACAGTTGCGAGGTCTGTCAGCTACTAGGAATTTATAGATCTATAGCTATAACTAATGTTGATTAAAAGTCTTTATAGCTATAATCCCTAAAAAACTAGACAACATTATTTCAGGGCTGGAAGGTGAAAAGATGCTCACAAGCCTCCTGCTGGGTGTTGTACAGTGTCAGCTGATGAAATAATCAACTCAATCTGACTGTGAGCGGCAGCAAAGAAAAATAAAACATTTTTGTTGTTTTACACAGACACCCGACAGCTAATCAGGGTTCTTCCTTTTTTCTGGATTCCATGGATACAATGCTTAATAAGGTACCACCACTGGCTCTGTAAATTTTCTGGAATACTTTAGCATTTATGAGGGGGATGGGAAATGATGCAGTTATTGGGAGGCACATGACATGGAAGCAAGGACTGTCATTTCTAAATGCTGAACTCTTATTAGATGTCTGTGCTAGTCTCAAAAAATATTTTCAAGCACAAGGACACTCATAAGTGTACTTATTACCAGGACACAACAGTACAAAAATAAATGTTTTGCTTTTCAGTGAAAGTATTATATCTCAGTTTGCATATTCTGGTAGTACTCAGTAGAAACTCTAATAGACCTCAGTAGTTGAAGTGATGGCAAAATGCTCTGGATGAAAGGTGGTCTGTGCTTGTCAGGGTGATAAACTGAAGATCTGGTCGTGGGTACCAGTAGTGACGGAAATTGTTAAGTTAAAGAAGTCTTCCAGCAGTGTCATGGTGGGTCTCCACACCTGATAGATGGATGGTGACAAGCTAAGAAAACAACACCTATAGTGTTCACCAGATGCTTCAGAGGTTCTGGCACACCATCTAAGGAATAATGAGGTTCAAGTTGCTCATTGTCAATAAAGTCTCAAAATGTCAGTGTCAACTTCTTAAGTGAATACAGAAAGAACACTTTTAGGAACTACTAAGCCCGGTAAGCATGCCATCCTTTGAGGTTTCAATGCCAGAAGCTGTTATGGGATTTTCTCCATGTTTATGCAAATTAGGGCATTGCAGCAATTAAACATTTCTACAGTTGCAATGGAGAGGATGGGTTCTGTCCAGAAATTGTTATAATGCCATACATTGGTGGGGTATTTTGCTTAATATGCCATTTCATTGGGGTGTGTAAGGCAGGAAAAGTTGGACTGGCAAATCACATGGCAGTTACCCTTTTCAAAAACTGAGAGAGGAAGGTATGTTGCTTTATGGAGTGATCAAGTTCCTCAGCCCATTTGGGAAAGCCTGCACCAGGATAACAGAAATATTTCATTTATTAGCTGAGCGTGTGATTCAGTGAGGAATTTGTCCAGGCCATAACAGAGTATATTCACTTTCTGTCCTTGCAATGATACTGAGAGGGTCATGACAGTTCACTTGTTTGGTCTGAACGTTTTTTATTTTTGATCTGGAAAAAATATATGACTGTGTACCACAGAATGTCTTTTGAGAAATGCTACAAAAGCATGAACTTTCAGGGCTGCTGCAGCATCCTATGTGATGCCTGTATTGGGGGACTGTGTCTGCATTCTCAGCATTAAAGCAAATGCATTCATGACAGACATAGGCCTCTGCCATGTCTTAACTCCTTCCTGTTTCTAATTTTCATGAATATTACATAAAATCATAGTTGACATTTTCTGACTATCCAGCTTGGGAATGTGAGAGATGTACCTCTGTAGCTACGTTTTCCTCAAAATGGCTGCATTCTCTGGACATGAACAGAAACCCTGCTACCCTTCACTTGGATGCAAGCCCTGATCCTTTGTGTCACTATCCACACACTGGAGATGATGGTGACAGAAGCTGGCCAGTAAATAGAAACTCATCACATTTTGCTAAATGGTCTGCTGTACTGCTGTCACTGCACTCATCCACTAGTTAATCTCCCAAACCTAAGTCACTTGTACAAAAGACCCCAAAATACTTAAATTCTTTCAACAAATGTAGTTACTCTCCTCTCAAATGTAGAGAACAGTCGACTTTTTTCAGAGAAAGAAACTATGATCTCTGACCTGAAGTGTTTTTCTTTGCACAGTAGCAGGTCTCTGTTCATAGCAGACTGATGAGCTATACGGTAAGTTAGGATTTCAAAATGCAACTACTGTTCCTCTGGGTTGATTGAAGTTAAGCTGATGTGATGAAATAAAATGAGGTTACCTTTTAGCTGATTTCCTGCAGCAGGTGTGCAAGGCATGGGCCACTAGGAGATGCACTGGGGAAGACCTATGACATGATAGAAATATTATATCTTTCAGTTGGCCTATAAATGCCTAAGGACTTTTACATGATTTGCTGGTGATGAGGAAGTCTACTCTGTGATGCTCAGCTTGGTGTCATCCCATTTCTTATGAGGACAAATGATACAGGAAGTTGATAGGAAGCTTAGACACCCAATGAAACCCATCTTTATCTAGACAGTTTCATAAAAGCAAGGAAATAAATTATTGTGATTAAAAAGCTTTTCCAGAACATCACATCTACAGTGTGCATCAAGGCTAAACAAATAATACATAAAAAGGACAGAGATTTACTATGGAATAGATTACTGAAATTTAGTTTCTTTCCCAATTTATCACATAGCTTTTACCAACATTTAGCTGGATTCCACTGTACTCTGTAATAACAAAACAAAACCGGTGGAGTGCAGTAAAACTTTATTAATTACTTAGCACTTAAGGTACGTTTGAAAAGAAAGAGTGCTTTAGATGAAAGAGGCTATTGGCTCTCAAAATATTCTAAGGTACCCATCATAATGAAGTTTACCACAGTATTATAAACAAAACCATGCAAGGCATTTGAAATTAGAACAATAAGAAGTTGATTACAATTTTGGAGTATCAATTACTGATAGTAATGTGGGAAAGACTTAATAGATGAAATCTACAAAAGTGACTTCAATGTGCAATCCACTTTATTGCTAATTTTGTCCCATAATGGACAATGTGGTCTCTTAAAAACAAATGGAAAAGATTCAGTTTCATATACTAAAGGGCTCAAGACAATAACCTTTAGTTATTTTCATTGTAAAAACTACACTGGTGATATAATTTTAACTGTCACCTTCTCAAAGTTACAAGGAAGGCAATATATGACATTTAATAGCTTCAGTAGTGCACCTCCTACATTAAGATGCTACCCCAAAATCTTCATTATAAAGGATTACATAAAAATGCTGAACTGATTAGTAATGACACGTCCTGACCCCCACAAGTGAAATAATTAACAACAACATAGGTGACCTCCAGACCCTTGACCCCAGTCAAGTTGGATTTGTTATGGGCAGATCATACCTACTATATTTGGTAATTTTTTTGGCAAGTCTACAAAAGCTTTAGATAAGGGTTTTAGATGAGGGCCACACTGTCTATACTGTCTATTCCTACCTTGCTAATGCATTTGATAGCATTCTCCATGTAGACAGCATATCCTAACTACCTGTTGTTAGTGTTAACAATTATATAATGTGCTAGATAGCTAAATGGCTTACAGGCAAACTTACATAGCCCAGCTAGTAAGCACCTCCACTAGCCATAGAAATGTTGCTACTGGCATCCCTCAATCATGGGTCCCCTCCTGTTTAACATTTACTTGTCAGAAATAAAATCAGTGTCCAGGGTCTATGGATAGCCAAGGCTAGGGATAACGGCAATCTGCCTACAAATATCAACTAAAACAAAGATATCGAAATTCACTAGCATGGCCTAGATCAAACTTACACATGTGCCAATCATGTTATCCACAAAATGCAAAAATGATATCACAGTATCACAGATACTTTCTGTAAGACCTGTCTCATTTTTTCTAATCACATCTTAACTGTACCTCTTAAAATAGGCCCCATTATTAGACACTTAAATATTCTCTTTGACAGTTAGCTCTCTTTCAACAACTGTGTCTCATTTGTAGTTATAAAGTCCTTCTGCATCACACAGATTACTTGCCAAGGCATCCTTTCTAGGACCTAAAATTCCCTTGCCCCCCTTTACTGCTTCCTTTTCAGATGCATTACCAAATACAATACCCCCTTTGGAATGTACATCTCCAAGAGTTTTGTACAACTTGACAGGCCTCAAAGATTCACAACTAGAAAAATCTCTTGATTTAAGCCACATAATCCTTCCTGACAGATAACACACTTCATCCTTCTACTTACGGACTCCTGAGAGGTAATATTTCCCTAGCATTACCACATCGCCCAAATTCGTACTTTTATCTTTATTCAAGGTCATTCCCATTTCATTTAAACACCCATTCAGGTAAACCAAAAATTCAATCATCTATATTATGTTCTTATCAATTACGACTATACCATATGTGTATGTCGAAACTTCTGGAATCACCACCTTCTTTTGCATCCGATATCTAGCACTTTTTAGCACTTTTTGTTTTATAAGCTACTTTATTTACTATTGCATTCATTACTAGTGCAAAGAATATTCCACTCATAGGACATTATTGTTTTGTACCACACTTTATTCATATTTCTTTAGTCAGCCACCCACTCATTAACACACTCACTCTATTAGTTTGATATGCTGACATACTCTGCTAATTCTATTATGTATTCCATACTTTTCCATAACATCCCACAAAATGTTCATGTCCTATTGTATCAAATACCTTGCTAATATCACCTACCATAAGATGTCCTTCAAGAATGCAACTGCAGTCATAACATATGGGTTGTCCTGCCTCAGGCAGCCCTCGGTCGGCCGGATTCCAAAGTCTGGGTCCGACGTCAGCTGATGTCGCATTTCTCTCCGACGTCAGAGTGGCTGGAGTACATAAGCATCAGCCGACGCCATTTTCTCCAGTCTTTCTTGCCGCACGGTGTCCGAAGCAGAAGCAGTTCGCAAGTGCCGGTTGGTCAGCTCCTATATTCTTCGATTCCGAAGTCATCAAAAAAGCTAAGTACCCCGTTGGGGACCTTTTCTTGCCTCAGCCGATGTCAGAAATTACTGAAAAAGTTAACAATTGTTTTTCTTGTGGTAAACAAATACCTCATAAGGATTTCCACTCTTACTGTCTTCCTTGCCTTGGCCCAGACCACGACGTCTCGGCCTGTGTAGCCTGTGCTCGCTTCAACAAGCACACTCTCAGGTGCCGGGTGGAGTTCGCTGAAGATTTTTTCGGCGAAAAATTTGCTTATACAATGCCGTCGGAACTTCCGACATCGCAAACTCCCAAGAAACAAAAAGACCGGGACCGACATCCTTGGCCCGCGTCTACCACCGACTCCACGCCAAAACCTACCACGAGTGCTCCGGTTCCCCCTGAGACGGTTATTCCACCGCTCCGAACCGAAGACACCGCATTACCGACGACTCTGATTCCGGATATCACTCCGATGCCAGTTATTGATTTTCCTCCGGATACTGAAACCGAGGAAATGCCCGAGACCATTGCTGTAGATAAGGTCACTCCTGCACGTGGAGCTGCCAGGCCTCCTATGGCCATGTCTATTAAGGCCTACACTAGGGCTAAGGCAGCCAGCAAGACCAAGCATCTTACTGCTAAAGCCTTACCTCAGCCTACTCCAGAGACACAAATCTTGACTATGGCTGCTGACTTAATTTCTATGATTAGAGATTCACAGGCCCATCCTGAGAGAGGATCCCAGCCTCCTTCTGATAAAAGGCCCCGGGTTGAACCCTCTGACCCTATTCCTACAGATGAAGATTCTGAGGACTCTGTCCACTCTGATGGCCAGGAAGAGCTCTTCCAGACCTATGAGGACTCGGATGCAGAGGATTCCATCCCCTCGGCCTCCTCTCCTGAGGATATTTCTTTTGGGGAAGTTCTGCATACCATGAGGGAACATTTCAAGTGGCAAGGCCAGGAATATTCTGATTCCAGAAAGCGCCTTCGAACTTTCCTTAAAAAGCCCCAGAACAGGCCCTTAGCTATTCCTCCTGTGCTTGATGTTTTGGATGATTTATATTCTGACTCTAGTGTTACCTCTGATTCTCTTCCTCCTGCTCCAGCCAAGCCAGACAGGTATTACAGGGTCCCGGAAACACATTCCCATTTATTCAGGGCCCATACTGCTGATTTGGAAACTATTTCTCAGGGACCTAAAGGTGTTTCAGCTTCCACCTCTAAAAATCCTTTGCCCTCCAACAGGGAAGCTAGGTCATTAGAGAGATGGGGTAAAAAGGTTTACACCTCCACTACTTTATCTATGAGAGCTTTGAATTGCCTTTTTCATATGTTACAATATCAGGATTTCCTGTTAGAAGATTTACAGAAAACATTGGCCTCTCCTGATCCTTCAGACAGGAAGTCTTTGCAGGAAGCTGTACATAACTCTCAGCAACTAAGCAATCACTTCCTGCAGTGTGGATATGATGCACTGGAAGCTTCATGTAGGGCAGCTATGACAGGGGCAGTCATTCATAGACATGCATGGTTAAAAGATCAACCTCTACCAGATCATGTACAGGCAAAACTTCTGGATGCACCTTTGGAAAAGAACAAGCTTTTTGGTGCTAATGCTAAGGATGTGTTAAAGTCCATCGAGGAAAAAGCAAAATCAGTTCAGACGGTGAAAGATTTCCTCCAGGTTCAACCCCCCAGATTCAGTAGGAATTGGCCTTCAAAAAACTGGTCCTTTCCTAATCCTGAAAAATTTCAAAGGGGTAAAAGCAGACGTGGCCGATGAAGAGGACAATACAGAGGTCCTTACAGGGGACAACAATGGCAGCCAGCAAACCAAAGAAGTGACACAGGGGTTTCACCTGCCCCACAGCCACAATCTCAATGACTTTCCTCTACTTCCGCCTACCAGGGAACAAACAGAAGCTCCCTTGGGCGGGAAATTATCTCTGTTTGCAGACAATTGGCACAGATTCACAAAGGACAAATGGATTTTGGACATTATAGACTGAGGTTACAGGCTCCATTTTCATACCTTACCAAGAAAACAAGGCATGCCAAACCTACCACAAAACCAGAGGGCAGAGGCTATCAAGCAAATCTCTCTACTGGCTTGGATGAAAGCAATAGAAAGAGTTCCACAACAAGAACAAGGCCAGGGGTTTTACTCAAGACTGTTCCTTGTTCCAAGAAAAGAATCTCAATGGAGACCAATACTGGATTTGTCCGCATTAAACACCTTTCTCATAGTACCAAAGTTCAAAATGCTGACTCTACAGCAACTCCTTCCCATGCTGGGCAAGGGGTCTTGGCTGATTACTCTGGACCTCAAGGAGGCATACCTGCATGTCCCTATCAGACACAGCTGCAGAATATACCTCAGATTTCTTGCAGGGCCAGAGCATTATCAATTCTCAGCATTGCCATTTGGCTTATCTACTGCACCCAGAGTATTCACAAAATGCCTGGCTTCAGTAATTGCTCATTGCAGGCTCCAGGGGATCCAAATTTACCTGTACCTGGACGACTGCCTCATACAAGCGGACGACAAATTGATGTTGACAAAAAACTTGGACTATGTCATACGATTATTTCAAGCTCTGGGATACACAGTCAACTTCCAAAAGTCAAGACTTCAGCCATCCCAGCAAATAATCTTCTTAGGAGCCAAATTAGACACAGCCTCTCAAATGGCTTACCTAACAGAAGACAAGCAAGAGAAGTTAACTCGTTATTTCAAAAGTTTGGCAAAGCTTACCCAGATGACTGCAAGGAGATTCCTACAGGCCCTGGGTTACATGGCATCCTGCATTCTCCTGGTTCCATTAGCAAGACTACACATGAGAAAGCTTCAATGGTACCTAAAAAGCCTATGGTCTCAGCACAGCAACAACTTAGAGACAACCATACCGCTCATTCCATGCCTATAAAAGGAATTCCTATGGTGGGCCTCGGCAAGCCAGGCAAACACAGGTATGTCATTCAAAAAACCACAGATAACACAGACCATGACCACAGACGCCTCAGACCTTGGATGGGGGGCGCACATGGAAGGCAGGTGTATACAAGGACAATGGTCTCCAAAGGAAACACATCTGCATATAAACCAAAAGGAAATGCTGGCAGTTATGCATGCCATCGAGGCCTTTCAACACCAACTTCAGCAAGGCCATTTACTGATACGGACAGACAACACCACTGTGATGTGGTATATAAACAAGCAAGGGGGCACCCATTCTTAACCCCTTTGCAGACTGACAATGCATCTTTGGGAAAAATCACTGAGCCTAAATATTCAGTTACAATCCCAGTTTGTTCCAGGCAAAGACAATGTGCTGGCGGACAGCCTAAGCAGGAATTTCACAGATCCACACGAGTGGAGGTTACATCCGAAGATCTTCACACAGCTCACTTCGACATGGGGCAGGCCAGAAGTAGACCTATTTGCCTCTCACCTCAACCATCATCTACAAAAATTCTGCTCAAGGACATACCATCCACAAGCTTGGAAAATAGATGCTCTCTCATTCAACTGGAACTTCCTAAAAATCTATGCATTCCCACCTCTGCCACTGATGACCTCAGTATTACTAAAGATCAAAGCAGAGAGACCCAAGGGGATCCTAATAGCTCCTGACTGGCCAAGACAACACTGGTATCCACTACTACGGAGCATATGTCACACCAAGAAGTGGGCCCTCCCACAATGGCCTCTACTTTTGACTCAACACAACTTCAAAACAGTGCATCCAAATCTTCAGACACTGCAGCTAACAGCCTGGGAGATCCCATGAATAACCTCAACCTATCTCTCTCCAAGGAAGTTCAGCGGATACTAACAGAGGCTCGAAGACCATCCACCAGAAAAGTTTACTTAGCAAAATGGAAGAGATTCAGCATTTGGAATACCAGCAAGGGACATGATGCATCATTATTGAACATCCCACTCATCCTGGAATATTTGGCAGATATGCTAAAGAATGGACTCTCATATTCTTCCATAAAGATACATGCATCAGCTATTTCAGCTAGATATAACACTGATCCACCTGTCTTTTCACATCCTTTGCTAAGGCAATTCCTCAGGGGAATCAAGAATATTAAGCCACCAAGAAAGGCTTCAGTGCCAGCCTGGGACCTCAATTTTGTCCTAGAAAAACTGACTCTACCTCCTTTTGAGCCAGCAGCTTCAGTTGACTTGCAATTTCTCTCATGGAAGACAGCTTTCCTGTTGGCAATTACCTCAGCAAGAAGGGTTTCGGAACTACAGGCCCTAATGGCAATACCACCGTTCATAATTTTCTACAGAGACAGGGTTTCATTAAGGACCAACCCTACTTTTATGCCAAAGGTGGTATCTAGGGTTTCTTTAAATCAAGCTATTCATCTCCCTGCTTTCTTCCCCAATCCTGAGAATAAGGGGGAAAGACTGTTATATACCTTGGACATTCACAGACAACTTCGATACTACCTGGACAGAACCAAGACCAGTAGAAAGTCTAAACAACTTTTTGTAGCTTACGCCCCTGCAGTCCAAGGAAAAGCAATTTCAAAACAGACTATTTCAAAATGGATTGGACATTGCATCAGATTCTGTTATTCCTTTCATGGAAAGACTGTTCCAGCCAATGTCAGACCACATTCCACCAGAGCTACAGCCACCTCTACAGCATTCTTAAGAGGGGTGCCTACTAAGGACATTCTAGAAGCTGCTACATGGAGCTCTGTGCATACATTCTCCAAACACTACAATCTCCCTCTATACTCCAGATCCAGAGCAGTCTTTGCTTCGGCAGTCCTGCAAGGTTTGATTGCCACACCATCTTTTTCCTAGAGCATTCCTCCTCCCCCAGCTAAGCTATGGTATTCTACCCATATGTTATGACTGCAGTTGCATTCTTGAAGGACATAGTACAGTTTTGTACCTACCATAAATGTAGATGTCCGATAGATATGCAACTGCAGTCGGATTTTCCCTCCCTCCATACCCCTCTATGCCTAGGGTCCACTCCTATCCCTGTTTCTCTTAGCTGGGGATATCTGTTATGGTGTATCTGTTTATTGCTCATTTATTTGTCTGGAGTCCTGTTTTTGTCTTCCAATTTGATTGCAGCCTTCCTTGGAGGGCACCTGACATCTGGGGCAAGAAACACTGAAGAAAATGGCGTCGGCTGATGCTTATGTACTCCAGCCACTCTGACGTCGGAGAGAAATGCGACATCAGCCGACGTCGGACCCAGACTTTGGAATCCGGCCGACCGAGGGCTGCCTGAGGCAGGACAACCCATATGTTATGACTGCAGTTGCATATCTATCGGACATCTACATTTATGGTAGGTACAAAACTGTACTTTTCACATCCTCCCTTTTACTTATAATATCCACAATTTCTCTCACAATCAATAACAATTCTTGACATCCCTTCCCTTTAATATTGTATATACCTTCTTCCATATTATCCCTCATCTTTCATTCCAGTCTCTTTTATACTCATAAAAGTTCTGTAATCTGTGTTACTTGATGTGATGGGTCTCAGGTTTTTTATTTCATTCTTCACATCTTTCTTCCATATACATTTTAATATCCTACTATATAACCTTTTATAAACAAACCCTTCCTTCAACCATTCATTCAGTGCATTTACACAATACTCACTTTGCCAATCCATTATTTTTTTTATATATTCCATACTCTATGTTTATATACTGGGCCTGATACTGAATCAACATTTACTTTCCTAAGTACTTTATTCAATTCACTAATAGGAATTTATTTTTTCAAATTCCTCCTTTACTAGTTGTTTTTTTTTTACTTTCAGCTCTCTCTTATTTCCCTTCTTTTTACTCTTATACATATTTTCCGCATGCTGTACAACAATACTCATAATTTGCTCTTGTGTTTTTTTACCTCACCTTTTATATTTTTCATTTCCTTCATTATATTACTATCCTCCTACATTATTTTACCCAAATAAGTAGTTACCTTCTCCTTTCTCCCTTACAAATAATACCTCTGCTTAAACAGTAATGCCTTACTTTTTCTTGATCAGAGAAGGAACTAATATCAGAGGTGTGGCACTAAAAATAGTCTCTGGACCTGATGGAGTCAGAGCCCAAAGAATTCCCATTTGTATCTGTGTCCTGACAAACTTGCTCAGCATCCTGTCCACATCAGCTTTGGACAGACTCCTGGAAGACTGAACGGATGATACTGTCGATCAGGGTGGCAAGGCGATGCCAGAAAGGGTGATGCAGCAGAGAGGTGATTGACTCTGACAATAATTGAGGTAAATGAAAATTTGATGATTTGCCGGATTTAGGTCTCGGATCCAAAGCAGTCGGATCTGACTTTTTTGCTTGTTTGAGAGGCAGTTCTGAGAACGGAGTTGAAGTAGAAGATATTGTCAGATCAGGAGATCTCTTACAAGGCTCTTTTAAATGAGAGTCTTCTTTTTGTCCAACCTTTTAAGTGTTTGAGCCCCAGAGGCCATAGATGTAGGTGTTGAGGGCAGCAAGCCCTTAAGAACTAATTTATTTTTGCAGTCAATTACACGGGAGTTAAATCCCTTACAAATGTTGCAGTCGCAGTCAAGATGTGAAGGTAGTAAACAATACAAGCACTTTCAATGTGTGTTGGAATTAGTTAATTTTGTGGCTTCAGGCCACACATTTTTTAAACCCTGAGAGTTTCTCAGACATGTTAAAGAAGAGACAGAAAATCCAAAAGATTATGGAAAAAAAATTTTTTTTTAAATATCATGGGGAGAAGGAAAATACTAACAATGGTAAAGCTTTAGAAAATAGGTACTGAAAAGTACCAAAAGGAAGACAGGATACCAGCAATTGTAATCAAGGATACTCTAAGAGTAGAAGGGTATTATTAAAACTGTAGATATAATAGGTAAGAAATGAAAAAGGTATAAGTACGATAAAGGTTGTAGAAAAAAATAGCTAACTCACAAATTTGAAAGTCTCGCAACCTATGTCTAAACACTATGGCAGCAAACAAGAGCTGTGATATGTAAAGTGACTAGGGCATTATGGGTAAAGGGAGGTGCTTGAGAGTTTCAGTGTTCTCCGATCTGGAAGAAGTGGTCAGGCCCAATGCAAGGATGGAATCTGAACCCAACAGTTGAGAAATGAATAAAAATAACATCAGATTCATCAATTTCATATCCAAGTGCCCCCTTCTATAAGTCCATTGACTTTTGTTCCACACAGCTAATTTACCACATTTTATCACTTCCTGAATTTTTAAATATCATTCTCCTTCTTTTTGCATTATCCCCATAAATCACAATTAAAGTCCCCTGCAATTATAACGTTCATGTTTGCCACCACATAGTGTAATATTTGATTAAACAGACTCTCTCTTTATAAAGCTATAATTCTACAAACATTTTCTCTCAACTTCACATCCACAATAGTTAACCTTCTCATCTTTCCAATGTTAAATCCAATATTTTCACTGTTTTGTTACCCAACACAGCCACTCCAGAACAATGTTCACTTCCTAAGTTCCATATTATATTCCTACCACACAATTTTTCAGTTTGTGGTCTTTACTTGTCAGGAATCTTACATCCTCTAGCAGAATAACATTCACATCTCATTTAGCACACCATTCTGGTATCCCTATCCTTCTTAAACTGTTAATAATATTGTTCATCTTTACCAAAAGAACTCTACAACTGTTGCTTTTCTTTCGTTTTACGTTTTGTGGAAAGATTTTTAAGTTTTTGTTATCATATTTTATTTTACAGACTTTCCTGAACAGTTAAGTTATCATATCACTAGGCTTCAGACATTTTCAAGTTTCTTCAGTGGAACAAACTTAACAAGCTCCAAAACTGAGATTCAGGGTGAAGAAAAAGCATTTCCAACCAACCCCTTAATCTGGTCTTGTACATTATATACAGAATGCAGATTATGAAAAGAATTCAAAATATTGCTTTTACCAAACATTTTAACCTTCGATAGTGAGTACAATATTTCTTTAACTGAAATTTTTGTACAGGTAAGTTTAAATCTTAATGCTGTTAGAAATAATATAGGAGACTTCTAGCTTTATATTTGGCTTTTCTAATATTACTGCATTCTTCTTGTTGAAATTATCCTGTGTACAGAATTTTAATACTATTGCATTTTCTAGGGTGGAGGTTCTTCAACTAATGCTATTTATTCAAAATAGTCACACACTTTGTAGGTATGTTAATTTCCACTTTGCAGTCATGGAGTACAAATGACACTGAATTTTAACGTTTTGAGGGCTAACTTCATAGCACCTCAAAGATTATGTTATACAGCTTGTTAAGAAAAATAATACTGAATAAGGACCTTCAAAGTGGAATACGCATATGCTGAAAAAGGCCAAAATATTTTCACAATTCTTTTTTTAAATGTGTTTTTATTGAACACCATTTTTAAAATATGAACTACAATAATCACAAGCAAAAGCACTTAACTTAAATACCATAAACTATTTATAACATAAGAAAATATACGTTTTACTGACAAAGAAAAAAACTTTACAAATTTCTTAAAATTTTCACATTTTACATAATGAAATATTAAGTTAAACAACTAAACTTAACTGACCAGAAGAAACTGACTGAAACAATTCTATTGCTGAAATTTGAGAATACAGTGAAAAAATCTGGAAACACATTTTCGGTTCAATACTATGTCCTCATTAAATGTAGAAAGTAATATAATAATGTATGGCTGGTATTTTATAAGCAAAAACAAAGTCTATTAATCAAAGGGTTTAAAGAGTGCAGTTGATATTTATCGGTTATATGCAGATAGAGCATCTTCGGCCATATAGAGAACTGAAATTCCTTCCATTTTAGCTCACCTGTACTGAAGATTCACCAGTTTCTCCAGTAATAATCACAACTAAGCTTTTAATGACTCCAAAGTAAAAGTGAAGGTTTTTAATTTTAGAATTCTCTGATAATGCCCATTGAAGACTGTCTCTATACCTTTATTTACCAAAACCTCTTTAGAACACAATGATAGCATGACCATCCATACATTTTTCTGGCATATGTTATGAATGTGTCAAAAACCATATAACTAAATCAGTTACATATTAAATATTTCAGTCTGATAAATGTATTTCATGAAGAATGGCAACTAAAGGATTTAACTGATGAACGGCCATACATATCCAATGCTGTTTACCAAAAATGTACACCATCTTTAAATTGTTGAGTGAATATTTCAGTGTGGATTTCTGTCAAATGTTTTGGCCTGGTCAAGTTCCACCAGATGATAGTGTTCTCATCATGCATGCCCTCGATGACCTCTTTCAGGACATCTAACAGATGTAAAAGAAAAGGATGTCGAATGAACAACTCACACATATCTTTTGCACACAGCCAGGATATTACTAATGTCCATATAGAAAAGGGCCATGATTTCTTACCAAGAAAATACAGGTCCTATAAACCATGCCATGATGTATGGAGATAGACTGAAACCCTGTCACTGTAATTTGTATCTTATAGGTTGAGGTCACTTGTGCTTGGCCTACAGACCCATCTCTGACCCTGCCTTGTTGGCAATACTGCACATCTGCAAATCAGGTATAGCTGATGAAATCAACAGTGTCTGGTGAGGAGAAAATGCAAATAGCAGTGCCCCACATGCTGGTGTAAAATGCTCACTGTAATGTCAAGCAAGTGCACAAACACACAAACACCCCAGCTAACTAACGCCGAGGACAGAATCCCTACTTTCTAAGTACACTACCTAGAGGGCTCTGTATTTAAGGTAAGAGCCACAGCTCAAGTCTGACTTGGAGAGTGTCAGACAACAGTTTGTAGGTGATGACATCAGCACTGTCTAGTGAGGAGAAAATGCTAATAGCAGTGTCCCACATGCTAGTGTAAAATGCTCTCTGTAATGTCAAGCAAGTGCCAAACACACACACACACACACACACACACACACACACACACACACACACACACACACACACACACACCAGTTGACTGCAGTGAGAACAGCCCCTCTACCTAACTGCACAAACTAGAGAACTCAGTACTTTAAGTTAGCACCACAGAACAAGTCTGACTTTTACAAGGCTGCAGAAAAACATATGGTGGATAACATCAATACTGGATGTTGGAGAGAAGATGTTGGGAGGCCTCCATCAAATGGATGTGTAAGCATGTTCAACTGTCAAGATATTTCAAGTTATGCATGTTATCAGACTGATGAGAGTGCAATGCATAGTATGTGTTCTGTGTGTGTGGTATGCCAATCTCAATGGATACAGCCTTTGCCAGACTATTCCAAGCCTTAAACTTGTACTGGAAGACAAAATAGTCCCCTGCAGAAACCTTTGGCAGTGGCACTTTACCAGAAGTCCAATAAATATTCTTGACTCCTGAACACCCCAACTCTGTGCCCTAAATTGGGTACCTTCCCCTCTGATGCCAGACAGCAATGGCAAATAATGATTTCCCGCCAGTTTCTGTTATTCCATTTAGTGGTAGTGCGCAAACCTGAGCAATGATGCCAACTGTGTTTGCACAATGTTAAGTGGAGAGCAACACTGCCAAGCAGGGAAAGCATATTTTTTTTAACTGGAAGGTTAATCTGACACTTGACATTAGTTTGAGGGATGTCTGCTACTATAACTGTTAAGTGATATAACTTTGCAGAGATGCACTAGGGGCATATGTCTGGTTTGGCTTTATAGATGATAAAACTGATTTCTACAGTGTGGGATTCAAACCTTGCATCTTTGCCATAGAACAAGTGCTTCTCAGACATAGCCATGAATCGTTCCTAAATACATGACAGTTTGAGGTGTTAACCATGTATGCGTGTGACCTCACAAGGTACTTTATGTATGTCTTATTTAAGAGAGAAGGCCATCCAAGTCCAGACAGCAGAATTATACTTACAGAAACATAGTAGACAGTATAACTTCAGTCATACATCTTAACCTTCAAAACACCATAAGGATGTCTTATCCTTCATACATATAATTCATATCAGTTCCACTATTTATGATTTTGTGTAATGTGTTATAATGAGACTGAATATAATGTGAAAAAGAACAGTAAAAATATGTTTCACTTCCAGTATTAGAACCCAGGACCATCTGTATTACAGCCCTACATTACACCTGCTGCCACAGGAATAGTTAAATGACAGTTGTATAATTTCCTAGTCATACTTAAGTTGTGTGTTAACCACTTTGTGATGCCATTTAGTGTGTTTGCATGGTGCCCAAAAGAATTAATAGAATGTATCCATTTTAAACTGTTGACTGTCTGTGTCCTGTCTACATGTGTTTGATGGCTGCAGGTGTTGGAGAAGCTTGCTAACTGCCATGCAACATTGCTTAGCAGTGTTGCATGATGCAAAGCAAAGAATGCAACAATGTAGCCTTTACAATGTCTAGGCCCTGTCTGCAGGTGTTCTGTCTGCTTCCTGCATGGGCCACTAGTCTGTGTTTGCTCACTGTTAAGCATTGCACAATGGAGATAAACACAACTGAACCTGGGATTCCTTGTGTTTCTTCATTTCCCTTGTTTGAGCTAAGCTGAGCACTGCACAAGTACTGCTGTTTAAAAATAAAAAATTAAGAATAACACAAGAGGGAAAATTAGATGAAATGAAGAAAATAAATCCATTAAATAAACAAAACTACAAAATGTATGTTGTGCACATGCAATATTTTACAAAGGTCTGGATTTGAACTCTCACTGCAATGGACCTTCAAAACACAATAAGGGTGTCTTATCCCTCTTTGCCACAAAAACACATTGTGCATACAACCAACTGTAACATCATCCACAGAACTAACAAAACATATGATAGTTGCTTGTACATGTAATACTTTCAGAAGTATTGCACTGAGTGATCACATAACCATCTCTGAATGCAGCTCTGTCTTATCTCTATGTCTTTGTTTCCCATTCTTGTCCTATGTGACCAGCAATCTCAGACATGCAGTCTGTAAGGCATTCTGTATCATTGTTCTTAAAATGTGTGGGGGATATTTAATGGCAGCAATATACAGTTGTCACGACATGAAGTAGATTGCATGTTATTGAACAGAAACTGTGAAATGTGTGCTGCTTACTTACTTTTAAAACCTTGATACAATTACTTCTACACTTTGTACATCTAACCTGGCTGACACACCAACTGGAGGTAGTTGAGTCTGAATTTCTGCTGCATTTTCTTTCTCCATACCAGTATTCATTCACACTTGCAATTCATTAGCAACAAACACTGAAGTAGTGCCTGCTACATAGAGCCAAATATTTGGGATTCAGCAATTCTAATGAGTTCACAACTCATTTGCATCTTCACCATGCTCACAGCCTTGAATCTATATTATAAAAAGGGAACAGTGTAGCTAGGGAACCTGGAGGTGAGAAGACTTCTTTACATGGATAACACAGAAGAAGACATTACTTTGTGATTTATCTGTACAGAAGACAAATTATCTTGATAAGGTATGCTCACATTTTTCAGCTGTATACTGCATATGCTAAAATGTCAGTAAGAAAAAATATGTTAATATATATGCATTAGCAAATGCTACTTTTATCTGTATGCATTTCTGACAAGTTTATTGATGGCATAGACATGTTTGTCAGGACATTTTACTTTCTTAGATGCACAGCCCTATTAACTGTCATCACAAGTGCCAATGTTACAACTTTTTTTCTCTGTACACTCTTCTATTGTTATTTCTATGAAATGTAAATGTTCTATACTGTCAATGACACAGAGGTGTTAGCCTTCTAGGACAGACCTTACACAGCTCCAACGGAGTGCTGGCCACAGGTAGACCTGACTTGCAATTGCTTAAAATGGAATGTTCTGTGGTAAATCTTTACACGTTTCAAGGACAGTTTGATAGCACTTTTAGCATTTCACTGATGTTTTGTTAGCAAAATGTGTTACTTGCCTGTTGTTTTGGGGGTGGAGGAGCAAAGTTGCATTTCTGTTTTGGCACAAACAAGATTTTGTATTGTTACTTACTCTCTTTGTTTTAGATCCAACCTTGCTTTGTGTGTGATTGTAATATGTTACAACCACACAATTCCTTCTTTTCATATTTGAATATCTTGACTGTTTTATGTCTCTCCAGTGGGTAATAGTGAAATATTTACCTATTATATGTTATATTAAAGCAGGACTTTTATTTATGTGATACTTATGTGCATTATCCTTCTTTTGTGTTTTATGTCACCTAGGACTATGGCACCCAGGCATCCAAATCCCCCAAAACCCACCTTCAGTGATCCTGAAAATGAAGTCATCATGGAAGCATTTGGGTGTCATGGTGTCTTTCATGCCCCCATAGTGGCACTACTTCCACTGCTACATCAGTGGTTGAGGTGTCCACACCCATACATTGCAAGCCATGGGGTAGTGGTCCTGGATGTCCTCATTAGTGGAGCTCATCCAGCAGACATCAATCACGTTCAGTAAGCAGCAGTGCATCTGACCGTGGGTGTGAACATGCTAGTGCAACTCCTGGCAGAGCCAGTTCTCGTGGTTGGGTACAACAATGATGAACTGCCACCTCTACCGTGCATGGCTCACACCTGTCCATCATACCAAGACATAGAGTTAGCACACAGCTTGGTTGTGTTCCTGTAGACACTCACACCAAATTTCACCTGGAGGGCCCATATAGACACACACACAACAGTTACATGGTTCACCCGTGAAGCTTAAAGCTTTTCATTCTGTCTCACTGGCCATTTGTTACTTTATTTGAATGTCTGCCTGCTTTTGTTTCTTACTCACACACTCTCACTTACCTTTTGTGTCAGCCTAGGCTTCCTGCAACCCAACACACACAACACCCTGTGCAAGTGATGATAACTGTGCCATATCCTTGTTTTCTATCTTTTGGATTCAGGAACACATAAGATTTGTGTCTTGTGCATTTAGTTATTTTATGTAGCTGTAGAAGATTAAACAGGGTAGGGTCAGTCATAGTTCAGAAGACTAGACACAGATCACTACAAAGGAGTCTGAATCAGACAGAATATAGTAAAATGGTATTTATTCTATCAGTGCAGCTTAGTGAATTTAAATCAACAATTTTCTTGTTCAAAAATATGTTTAAGGTGGATGAAATGTTTAGAGAGGTACATGACAAGGGGTTGTCATATTCATGATGGGTCAGATAAGGGAGATGCAAATAGGTATTATGACTTCTTTATCCCACAAAGTTATGCCTTTGGAAAATCTGTGTGTTATGTAGAATTATACCATGACCCCCCCAAAACGTGCACGCTGATTGGCCAGCGTGCACATTGTAAATCGAGTTATACTAATGGAAAAAGGTCCGGTCGCCCGGAATTTTTTCCATTAGTATAACTCTACTTTTAAAACACTGTTAGCGAGACAGCTTTAAAATAAGCAACGGAGATCTCCGTTGCTTATTTTAAAGCTGTCACGCTATGCTAAACCCATTTAACATAGCAAGACAGGTTTTTAAAAAAAAGCAACAGAGAAAGCAAGATCTCCATTGCTTTTTTTACTGTTTCGCTATGTTAAATGGGTTTAACATAGTGAGACAGTTTTAAAATAAGCAACGGACATCAGAACTGCCGCGGATGCCAGACATCTGTGGAAGGGCAGTAAACAGGCATTATACCATGCCATTATTTAAGAAAAGTAATAGTTTCTTTTCTTAAATAATGTCATGGTATAATAGCAATAACCCACTTCTAGGTGTGGGTAATGCTGTATTTACCAACGGTTGGCTTTGTTTGGTTCCTCGGGCTTCGCCCTCGGGACCAAACCACGCCAACCGTGGGTAAATCCAGCATTACCCACACCCAGGCGTGGATTATTGCTATAATATTTTCCAAGAATGATTCACACATGAGGGTCAAGACATAGTTCATTGCTGATGAAGGTACCTAGATCAATGAATACTGAGTTAATTTTATGGGGCTGCCTTTGATATGGTATGAAATGTGATATTTGATTTGCCAAACAAAAGCACACTATGTTTTTTTTTTAACATCAAGCTTAGCCAATTAGGCAGTCAGCACACTTCCTATGACAGTCCACACAAGTCCATGTTGTAAAAAGTGTATGCCACAGGTTGCAGTCAATGCTAAACTTACTAAGCCATAGTTTATCAACATCTGCCTTTACATTACAAATATAGATGCCAAGCGGTAGGGGGCGTAGGAAGTGTGGAATAACAAAGATTTGTCCATACAACACATGAATCATGCTGACTACAGTGTCAATCTGAAAGAAAAAATAACCTTGTTATGGCAAGGCTCACACATAAAACCTTCACTATAATAGGTCTGTAATGCATGGAATGTCATAGGTATGCTCCAAAAACTGGAAAGAAGATAAACTTGTGAAGCACACACCTAGTGCAAAAACTGATATCAATATCACTTATGTGTGTTTAACACATGTACCTAAGCATTATTAAAATCAGGTCTTGCTCCAAGGACTAATGTCAAAATTGCTGACTGGCAAAAAACTGTGACAGAAGGTACAATAGCTTTTAAAATGTGTTAGATCATCACTCTGTCACAAAATTGTAGAGACTGAAATATATAACAGCTTTTAAAGCTATTAGTTCTACTGAAGGGTACTTTGTTTCTGTCTGCTGTCTGTGTAGACAGTGCTAACTGCTTTACCACCTTTCAAAGTGTTTGACAGCCAGAAAAGACGTTGATATTCCTACACGTTTTTGTGTCACATGTAGTACACAGAGCAAATAAAGTCCATGCATTGCAAAAAATTAAAGGTAAGTCTCCTGGCATATATTCTTGACATGTATGCCACGATTTACCTCTTGAGCTTTGCTTTTGAGGTGAATTTCTTGACATCCATGTCTCAAGCACATGACAACTTGGTTATAGTCACAGACCAATTTATAATCCGAAGTACTTTACTCAAGTTCTTACAATGAACTTAACTGTTACAAATTCATGAAGCTCATACTATCACACAGATGGCAGTCAGTAAAGAGCTGGATCAGAAAGCTAACAGCTTTAAAAGCTGTAACAATCAGTAGAAAGGGTGGAGTGCAGAGGGTACCAGATGTTGGTGCAAATTATTGAGGAAAACAAAACTTAAAAAAATGTTTGGTAGCTTACAAACTTTCCTTAAGGGATCCAAAACTATCAAGATGACAACTGGGGAATAGTCAGCTTGTAAACTGTGTATCAGACCTCTATCATTTTTAAAGCTATCATATAAACCTATTTTTAAAATATAACAAGTCTGATGGCAGTTTATAAGCTGCCTAATTAGGGAGTGCTATTGGTACCCCTTAATGACAGAAAAACATCAACTAGGTGCATTATCCAGGGCACAAAAGTCCTTTGCAACTGCAGTGGCTGTCACTCACCTTTCACTGGTACTCAAGTGAAAGCAAGAAGTGAAGCGTACCTCTACTCAACTAAGAGCTTCAAAAGCTGTTAGTTAATACCCTTTAAATGTCCCTCATTTTCATGGAATGGTTCCTTGTTTGCTTCATTAATACTTTTTTCCACAATGTCAGAGTTTGCCACATATCCACACCTATGACTTAGAGGCAAAAATTCAGTGCAAATAAGAATTAATCAAACTGGCTGGTAAGCATAACTTATACTGTCACACTGAGCCAATAATTTTAAGCATACAGTCAATGCCCTTTTTAAACTTGATAGAACTATTTCACTTTTTACCTCCTTGACTTGCATATTTGTAAACTTGAATGCTGATAGCTATGTTCAACACTTTAAACTGCTGTACTTTTTTTTTTAAAAACTGGTAATACATCAGGGAAGCTAAAACTCCTTGTGTATTGCAAAGAATTATAATGGGTTTTCAGATTGCAATCATTTGTTCTGTTGCTTTCAAAACTGATTCAACAAATTCACCTCTTGAGGTTTACTCGAGGTAAATATCTAGAATTAATTTCACAAACCAACAGCAACCTGTTATACTCACTCAGGGACTCAGTCATAATCTTCTGTGCTGTGGCTATCATGGTATTATAAATGCTCCTCAGTATTACATACATCAATTAGCCTAGTGAGCTCAACACTCAGAGCAGTGTAATTTCAATGTCTTTGCATGCTTATAGAGTCTAACTAAAATACTGCTTTATATACTATTGTATATAACTATCGGGAAGATAGTACATATGATTAAGGCTCTGACTGTTAATGAGCTGCTTCTTATAGTTTTGATTCCATCTACTTCCATTTATCTTCTGTGTGAATAAGTAAGTCACTTACACAGTGCTCCCAGTTCACCCCTGAAAAGGGACACCTGTAGTGAGTGGGCTTACCTGGTTAACAAATATGAAAACAAATGTGTGTGTATATATATATATATATATATATATATATATATATATATATATATATATATATATATATATATATATATATATATATGTTATTCTGAAGAAGTCCAACATATTAAATTGGATGAAAGCGCTAATTACTGGCTCTCAGTGTGTTTTTTCGACATTGCTATTGGATAATTCTGATTTTTACGAAGTTTTTTGGATATATATATATATATATATATATATATATATATATATATATATATATATATATATATATGTGTGTGTGTGTGTGTGTGTTTGTGTGTGCCTATATATACAGTGGATTATAAAATGTTTACACACCCCTGTTTAAATGCCAGGTTTTGTGATGTAAAAAATGAGACCACAATAAATCATTTCAAAACTTTTCCCACCTTTAATGTGACCTATAACCTGTACAATTCAATTGAAAAACAAACAAATCTGTTAAGGGAAAAAATATAAAAAATAAAAAACGTACAATAAGCTGGTTGCATAAGTGTGCACACCCTTAAACTAATACTTTGTTGAAGCACCTTTTGATTTAATTACAGCATTCAGTCTTCTTGGGTACACACCTGCCATCAATTAAAGAGAATCTGATTAACCCCAAATAAAGTTCAGCTGTCCTAGTAGGATTTTCTTGACATGTACTCAGTTGCTTGCTACAGCAAAATCCATGGTTTGCAGAGAGCTTACAAAGCATCAAAGGGATCTCATTGTTGAAAGGTATCAGTCAGGCGAAGGGTACAAAAAAATTTCTACAGCATTGGATAAACCATGGAACACAGTGAAAACAGTCATCACAAAGTGGAGAAAATCTGGGACAACAGTGCCATTGCAATGAACTGGACATCCTTGCAAAAGTGATGAAAAGACAAGACAAAAACTGGTCAGGGAGGCTGCCAAGAGACCTCCAGCAACACTGAAGGAGCTGCAGGAATTTCTGGCAAGTATTGGTTGTGTACTACATGTGACAACAATCTCCCGTATTCTGCATATGTCTGGGCTATGGGGTAGGGTTGCAAGATGGAAGCCTTTTCTTACACAGAAAAACATCCAGGCCTGTCTAAAATTTGCAAAACAATACATCAAGTCTCCCAAAAACATGTCGGAAAATGTGTTATGGTCTGATGAGACCATTGAACTTTTTTGCCACAATTCCAAAATGAGAAGTTATGTACCTACCATAACGTTCCATGTTAGTTGTCTTCTCTCGCCTTCTTTCTTGCTTGATGGGTTCGGAGCCGATCCTCGGCTCCGACTCGGCACTTGCTAAGCTCGAGTGTCACATTTACCAGCTCGAGGCAGCCCCATATCCCATGATGCAAGGCGGTAAGTACCCAGATCTCGTTTGTTGTCCATAGGCAATAACACCTAGCATAAAAAACTTCCCAAAAGGAAGAAAGAAGGCAGAGAAAAAGCCTGAAGGATGGGTTAGGAAGACCAGAACTGTATGGTCTTAAGAAGTATTCTTCCATGTAGAGAGAAAAAGGTCTGTCCAGGCCAGGGGGAAGGAGGGAGGGTCGCAAGAAAGAAGGCGAGAGAAGACAACTAACATGGAACGTTATGGTAGGTACATAACTTCTCAATGTTAAGTTGTCAATCTCGCCTTCATTCTTGCTTGATGGGACCGCGTCCCTAGCACCTCTATCCTGGGTGGCTCAATGGAACAGACTCTTGAGAACTGTAGAGCCAAAACTGGCTCTGTCCCTGGAGGCCAAATCCAATTTGTAATGAGAAACAAAGGTATGAGGAGTGGCCCAAGTGGCTGCTGCACAAATAGTGTCTAATGGAAGTCTAGCTTGAAAGGCTGTGGAAGTGGCTAAGCTTCTGGTTGAATGCACTTTAGGTTTCGAGCACAGCTGTTTTCCCCTGAGCTGATAAATTTCAGAGATGACAGAAGAAAGCCATCTAGATAAGGTCACTTTTGAGAAGGGAAGGCCTTTTTTGTTATCAGCATAAGAAACAAAGAGCTGATCGGATTTCCTGAATTGTTTTGTTCTGTCCAAATAATATCTGAGTTGGCGGTGAACATCAAGATAATGTAACTTTTGTTCCGATCTGTTTGAGTAGTTTGGGAAAAATACAGGAAGGTCAATAGACTGATTCAAATTACTCTTTGAGGCGACCTTAGGCAAAAAGGTCGGATTAGTTCTCAATGATACTCTGTCTTTGTGGAAGACCAAATAGGGGGGACGAACAGAGAGAGCATGAAGTTCAGATACCCTCCTAGCTGACGTAATAGCAACCAGGAATAAAGTTTTCCATGAAAGAAACTTCAGGGAACATGAAACAGCTGGCTCGAAGGGAGGAAGAATCAAGGATGTCAGCACTAAATTTAGGTCCCATTGAGGAGGAGGACTCCTGATTGGAGGTTTCAGGAGAAAAATTCCTTTTAAGTAGGCTCTACAAAGCCTGTGGGACATAATGTTGTGATCTGCGAACCCGACATGAAAGTTCGAGATAGCAGCCAACTGAACTTTGACCGTGGAAGAAGAAGAGCCCGCGTGAAAGATTTCCACTAAGAAATCCAAAACTGCTTGCACTGGAGCAGTAAAGGGATCAATATTTTTAGCTTTTGCCCAACAAGAAAAGCGCTTCCATTTGCTGGTATAAATCCTTCTAGTAGAGGATTTTAGGGAAGCTACTATGATGTCCCTAACAGGATTAGAGATCATAGGAAGACTGGCTAAGGAAGGAAGTGGAGCAAACATGCTGTGAGGTTGAGAGAGGGGATAGACCGGTGCAGCTGACCCGATTGGTGAATCAGAAGGTCTGGTACTGGGTCCAGATGCCATGGCTGCACCAAAAGGTGGCGATGGAGGAACGGGAACCAAATCTGTCGAGGCCAATAGGGAGCAATGAGAATCATTTTGGCTCTCAAAACGGTGGCTTTCTGGAGTACTTGTGGAATCAGCAGAAAAGGAGGAAAGGCATAAAGAAGTCCCTGGGGCCAATCCTGGGTTAGAGCGTCTCTGTGGGGATGGCCTGGCAGTGGGAAGAGAGAAAAGAAGTCTGGGCATTTGCTGTTTTGGGGAGTAGCAAAAGATCGCAACATGGGCGGCCCCATTCTAGAAAAATCTCCTCCACTATAGATTGTTTGAGAGACCACTCGTGAGGCATGAGAATAGCTCTGCTCAATCTGTCCGCTAAAAAGTTGGTTTTCCCAGAGATATGCGTTGCTACCAGAAACCGATGAGAGGAGATCGCCCATTGCCAAAGTCTGAGAGCTTCTTGACACAAGGGGTAGGACTTGGTTCCGCCCTGTTTGTTGATATACCATACTACAGACATGTTGTATGTGTGAACTGTAATTGTTCCCAAGGGAAGAAAGTCGTTGAGGGCTTGCAACGTTGAAAGCACTGCTCTCATCTCTAGGACATTTATGTGCAGGTGGTATTCGAACGGTTGCCACATCCCATGAACCATCCTGCCCTGATAATGACCCCCCCCACCCGATCAGGGAGGCGTCCGTAGTGACAGTGGCTACCGGGGCCGGGGGTACAAAGGGTCTGCCTTGGTGAATCTGGGGAGAAGTAATCCACCATGAAAGAGGATTCCTGCAAATTTGTGTCACCAATATTTGGTGACGCATTGGAAGTTGTTGGTAAGACCACTGAGTGAACAACATCCACTGAAGCAGGCGCATGTAGAAGCGAGCCAGGGGAAGAAGGGTAATGGCCGCAGCCATGAGGCCCAACACATTTAGAACCATTCTGGCTTGTACTTTTTTGCTGGCTAGGATGATCCTCACGTGACTTTGTATATCTGAGATTCTTTGGTCTGTGAGGGTTGCTGACATCCGAACAGTGTTTAAGTTTGCCTATGAAAGTAATAGACTGGCAGGGCAATAAGGAGGATTTTTAAGTTGATCAAAATTCCCAATTGAGTGCAAAGATTTATTGTGTAATCCCTGGCTTCAAGAAGTTGATGCCTGGTGATGGCTGAAAGGAGCCAGTCGTCGAGATACGGAAACACCTGGAATCCTTGACGTCTCATGTGAGCCGTGACCACTGCAATACATTTGGTGAACACTCTGGGGCTGTAGTGAGACCAAAGGGCAGGGCTCTGAACTGGAAATGACTGGACCCCAGCCAAAAGCGGAGAAACCTTCTGGAGCGTCTGTGAATTTTTATGTGATAGTACGCGTCCTGAAGATCTATTGAGCACATCCAGTTGTCCTTCTCTAGGAAGGGTAAAATTGACTGAAGTGTGACCATTCAAAATCTTGTCTTTCTCACAGACTTGTTGAGTCTGCTGAGATCAATATTGGTCTCCAGTCTCCCGTCTTTTTGGGGACCAAAAAGAATCTTGAGTAGATTCCGGGCTCTGAATGGTCTATTGTGACTGGCTGAATGGCTCTTTTTTGTAGAAGTTTTAATACTTCTAACTCTGCAACTTCCCTTAGACCGGGTGGTACATCTGGAAGGGAATTTGTGAGAGAAGGGACTTTCCTCGAAAGGAATTTTGTAACCATCAGATATGATCAACTGTACCCATCTGTCTTGAGTGAGGGAACGCCAGGCTTCTGGGTACAGCGATAGTCTTCCCCCGACTGCCTCCAAGGATGGACAGTCGGGCAACATCTCAGGGATGCTGAAAGGGCTTGTCAGAGAGAGGCTCTCTGCTTCCCTGGTTCTGTGGACCCCCTCTGCCTCTAGGGCGGCATCTGTTATTATTACCCCCTCTGCCTCTAGGGGTAAACTGACCACGTGTATCCGGCGTGACTCCTTGGGACTTGCGGAACCACATCTTTCCACCATTCTGTCCTTTAGGGTAAGGTCTAGAAGGGGTGGAAAAACGGACCCCTACGGCAGAAAGAGTCTTGCCGTCCTGTTCACACCTGGTCAATGTATCCTTCACTTGAGGGCCGAACAAAGCCGACCCATCAAAGGGAGAATTTGTGAAGGACGCCTTAAAGGGATCTGCAAAATTACAGAGCCGCATCCAGGCTTGGCGTCTAAGAGCCACCCCTGTACCTGCGGCTCTACTCGCTCCATCTGCTGCATAAGATATCAGTCGCATGGAGGAGTTAGCTATAGAATTAAGGATTCCTAGCTGAGAAGCAATTTTTTCTTGAGCCCCTGCAGCTGTAGGATCCTATACTACTTCACCTAGTTCCTTAAGGATGTCCCTTTGGAGTCTGGTGAAGTGACATAAGTAGTTCAGCGAGCGCATAGCAAAGGTCGCTGAAGAGAACATCCGCTTACCATACCTATCCATGGTCCTAGAATCCTTGTTAGGAGGATGGACAGGTACGGAAGGATCTGCAAGTTCCTTCTTACCACCACGGCATCAACAGGGACACCTTTCGTAAGGAATTGCTTGTCCGAAGGGGAAGTAATAAATTTAGACGGCCTCCTAGGAACTGGCTCTACAGAGTCAGGAGCAGTCCAAGCCTTTCGAGCAATAACTTCCATAAGGGGGTCGAAAGGCGGAGACACCCAGGAGGTGGAGGGCCGAGATCCAAACGCCTCTAGGTATACCGACTCATTCTCAGAGTGATTTGTGGAGGGCCAGTTTCCCCTCTGTTTTAGGAGTTCTAGGATGTCTGAAAAGGAGACATCCTCAGAGGGGGATCTTGGGGATCCCTCCGACTCATCTAAGTCGGTATCTGAAGTGATAGACTCAGGGGAGTCTAGGTGTTTCCTCTTACAAGTCCTCTTGCGCGGAGAATCTCCTGACTGATCAGGAGAATCCTCGGAAGAGGGGGTTATTCCCAGTGGGGAAACCTAAGGCGGAGGATCTCCGGGTCCAGGAGCAAGAGAGATGGCAGAGATATCGACAGGCACTGTAGAGGGAGGAGCTAAGGGAATAGACTGCTGGCTGAGCCCAGTGGCCAGCACACTCTTCATCACCTCGAGGCCCCTCCCAGGAGGTCCGAGAGAACCCGTTCCGAAGAAACCGGAACTCCAGGACCCACCGAAAGGGAAGGCTCCAAGGCAGATGTCGGAGCCGAGCTCACCAAGGCCAAGGCTCCAAGGGGAAGAGCAGGGTCGGACAAGGGTCCGATGCCACTCACCCCCTCGGAGGAGACCAGGGAAGCCTGACCACCGAATCCCTCTAAGGAAGGTCTCGAAGAGGAGATAAGAGTAGATGCAGAGGGTGCAGAAGGGGGGGGGGTATCCGACCCTCAGCCAAAGCAGAGACTATACCCGAAGACTCCAGCTCCAAACTCTGAGGCAGAGTCGAAGGAGGAACTTCAAGAGGGTGTGGACTAATAGTCATCTGTTGAGACGGACTATGCAGCATCTGGGCCAGTGCCTGTGATTTCAATAATCTACTGACCACCCTCTCTAAATCATGGTCTGAAAGCCTGGATGACCTAGATGATCAGCTCCGATGGCTTCGCTCCGAGAGGAGAGGTGAGGCCGGAGCCGAGAGTATCGGTTCCAAGGAAGGGGACCCTGACCTCTTCCTCGAAGGAACCATCGGAGCCGAAGAAACCATAGATGCAGTCGGAGCTGAGGACTTTTCGGCTCCGACAGAAATCCTCGATGCATCGGCTCCAGCCGGAGCCAATACAGACATAACTGTAACGGTGTCGTTGCCGGTCGGCGCCGACACCGAAGCCTGAGCCACATGGTGGTCGGAGCCAGTCGGAGCCGACACCGATGTGACTGTAACAGTCTCGGCACCGATAGCCATCGGTGCCGAAGGTTTTTGCAAACCATGATCGGCTCCAGCTGGAGCCGATCTCGACTCCAAAGGAGTCGGAACTGAGGCCGCAGGCTTGGACACAGTAGCCTGGGCCTTGGAAGACTTTGAAGTCTTGCTTGGAGCCGATTTAGCTGGAGAACCCTCCGGTTTAAGGAGACCCCTTAAAATCAATTTATTCCTTCTCTCCTGCAGGACTCTCTGGCTAAAGGAATGACAAATCGCACAGGAGTCCTGCAGGTGGAGAGGTCCCAGGCAATATAAACAAGAAGTGCGACCGTCTGTCAGAGACATCTTCTGACAGCACGAATCACACTTCTTGAAGCCTGAGACCCTCTGTTCTTTAGACATAGTGCTTTCCAAACAAACACTACACACACAGTCCCGAACCAGACAAACTAAAGTTAAAAAAATTGAGAAGTAAAAACTCTCACACACACACACCCTGACGGGGGGGGATGGGAGGGAATTAAGGCCTGACTAAAAAAGTAAAGAAGGAAATAAAAAGTTAGTCAGAAAAAGCCTTACAATTATCTAAAAAGATAGAATTTTAAGGAAAATAGAAATTTTTTCTGGTTGGGGGCTAAAAGTTTAGTAATAATAAACACTTACCAGGAGCTGGTAAAAGGAGGACCTCATCAGCGAAGCGGCAAATGAGATCTGGGTACTTACCGCCTTGCATCATGGGATATGGGGCTGCCTCGAGCTGGTAAAAGTGACTCTCGAGCTTAGCAAGTGCCGAGTCGGAGCCGAGGATCGGCTCCGAACCCATCAAGCAAGAATGAAGGCGAGATTGACAACTTAACATGGTATGTTTAGCACAAAAACAACACTTCGCATCACCAAAAGAACACCATCCTCATGGTGAAGCATGGTGGTGGCAGTATCATGCTTTGAGGTTGCTTTTCTTCAGCTGGAACTGGAGCTTTAGTCAAGGTGGAGGGAATTATGAACAGTTCCAAATACCAGTCATTTTTGGCCCAAAACCTTCAGACATCTGGTAGAAAGCTGAATATGAAGAGGAATTTCACCTTTCAACATGACAATGACCCCAGGCATACATCCCAATCAACAAAAGAATGGCTTCACCAGAAGAAAATTAAAGTTTTGGAATGGCCCAGCCAGAGCCCAGACCTAAATCCAATAGAAAATCTGTGGGGTGACCTGAAGAGAACTGTGTACAAGAGATGCCCTTGCAATCTGATAAATTTGGAGTGTTTTTGCAAGGAAGAGTGGGCAAATATTGCCAAGTCAAGATGTGTCATGCTGATAGACACCTATCCAAGAAGACTGAATGCTGTAATTAAATCAAAAGCTGCTTCAATAAAGTATTAGTCTAAGGGTGTGCACACTTTTGCAACCAGCTTATTGTACGTTTTTTATTTTTTATATTTTTTCCGCTAACAAATGTGTTTGTTTTTCAATTGAATTGTACATGTTATAGGTCACATTAAAGGTGGGAAAAGTTTTGAAATGATTTATTGTGGTCTCCTTTTTTATATCACAAAAACCTGGCATTTTAACAGGGGTGTGTACACTTTTTTATCCACTGTATGAATATATGTGTGTGTGTATACACATATATATATATATATATATATATATATATATATATATATACACACACACACACACACACACACACACACATACATATATATTTGTTTCTATGTGTGTGTGTGTGTATGTGTGTGTGTGTGTGTGTGTGTCTAATTGAGGAAACTGTCAATATTTTTTTTAAATGACAGCACCCTCCAGTCTTACTTTCTCATCCTGAACCCACTTCAGTTGTTTACACTAACTACTGTTAAGAGAAATATCACTGCAGCAAACATACGACTAATGTGTTGGTTCAGGCTGTTTAGATTTTAGAAGCTCCAGTTTAACTAAGTATTAGGCAAATGATAATGTTCTGCTTCTCATTCTTGTTTAAAACCCATTGAATTAAGAGTTAACTATGTAACATGAATCAAACAAAATATGATGGCTATGGATTACAAGATAAGGACAAAGACAGCTCAAAATAAAACAGTAGTTGCACTAATGATGAAACACTGCACTGCAATAATTTACAACACAATTTTTGCTAAATGAAAATATTAGCTTCATAAAAAAGGAACATGATTAATTCTATTATTTCACCAGTGCACACATTTTCTAATCCATAACATGGAGGGATTCATAGGATGTAGTCTTTAAGAAAGTAATTCCCAGACCAGAGAATGTCAAGCCCTAAGGTCTTTGTATATTAATTGCTTTTGTAACACAGTTGATAAGATATAAGATTTCTTATTAAATTTTCTAAATAAGCTACATTTAATAACTCTGCACTCATTTTTTGTAATAAAACCTGAATGGAAAAGGTTTCATTTCTAATCAGCAAGAAAACTTACTAGCTTCAGCACAGGGTTGCAAGTTTCTTTCATTTTTTATTTTAGTATTGTTTTATTCAAAGAAAAATGTAAATCTATTACTTTCAAGGAATTCAAAGAAAAAAAAAACAACTGGAAGAGTATATATATATATATATATATATATATATATTTTTTTTTTTTTTTACTTTATCAGATACATTCGTTATTAGGTGATGATGTCACATAAAAGTAATAAAAAAATCTATGTTCATTTCTTTGGCCTTAATGATACAGCAACAATAATTCCTAAAGATATATATTTTATCAATACCCATGGTATTATTACTGATAATATCTATTTCAGACAGACATGTTTATCAAGAAATCACAGTAACCTGAACAAACTTAATTTACTATGACTCTTGACAGATACCTAATATTGTTCATAGATGCTCCAAATTATTCTAGCATTGCATTACCATCCTTTTATAATATGTTTTATACATTTAATAAGCAGAGTTTAGACTGCAAACTCCTTTACTTATTGATTTAACAATATTATTAGGCTCCCTACTGAAATGTTGCCACTCGAAATGCCGATTACTGACAAGTCTTAAAGAAAGACCAAAAGTACTAGAAAATGAGGAAAACGTAGCTGTATTGCTGAAGGCTCCGAGCATAAATATAGAAATGTAGTATGAAAAAATCCTCAGTTCTACCACAGCTGTAAAAATGTTAAAAACAAACTTCAGTCTTCTGTAAAAACAACAAACACAGGAGCATAGTAAAATTCCCTGATAAACGCTTTCGGCTTACTAGCCTTCATCAGATATGATCTGATGAAGGCTAGTAAGCTGAAAGCATTTATCAGGGAATTATACTGTGCTCCTGTTTTTGTTGTTTTTACTGAAGATTAAAGTTTGTTTTTAACATTTTTACAGCTGTGGTGGAACCGAGGATTTTTTCCTACTACAAAAGTACTGGAAAAGAGTGAATCTCGCAAATCGCTCTTCGCCTTAAAACTTCTTTTTGCGAGGGGGTGGGGGCAAGCCCCCCCACACCCCCGAACTTATATATACCAACTCCAAAATCACCATGCCTCAGAGAAAAAGGAATTGTCTGAAAAATGGGATCTCTGACTTAGTATATGTTAGTCCAGTCTTTAAGCCATTCAGTCTCGTTTGCCAGTCCAGGTCACTTTACAAAGTGCCTGCTATACATAAGTACATTTACAAAAAGATTCAGAAAAGGAAACAATGCTGCAAGAGAAAATGAAGGTTGTAGCCAACCATTTAAAGTGACCATAGGTATATTTGTAACCTCATCATGCTTTTTTCTGATCATGCATTCACATTCATCTAAAATTAAAAGGGAAATCACTTTTCAAAGTAATATATCAACGGTACAGTCTGCCTCAGCAGAATGATGTGTATTCTGCATGTTCACTGACAGCAAAGATGGTTATGTTGTTTATGTGTTTCATCCCACTCTCTGATCACACATTTACATTTATCTAAAAATCTAACATTAAAAGGCAAATCACTTATTGAAGTAATATAGCAATGATGCATTCTGCCTCAGCATAATGACATGTATTCTACATGTTCACTGACAACGAAGATGATTAGGTTGTTTATGTGTTTCATCCCATTCTCTGATCACACATTTATATTCATCTAAAATCTAAAGTTAAAAAGGGATAAAGAATATGAAAAAAATTTGGAGCTGCTTAAACTGTCTTTCGATTCTTGAACGTTTCTACCTTGGAGTGCAGATAACATGTTTTTAACAAAACTTTCAACTTAGAGTATTCTGATTTTTGTGTCTCAACCAGTGTTGCTAATTACATGGCATTGCTATCCAAAGAAAATGCTGCTCAACACACAGAAGGATAAAGCCCACAGCTCACAGCTGTCCTTAAGTAGTAAACTGTTTTTGAAGAATCTGTCAATATTTCTAGATGACAGCACCCTCCAGTGTTACTTTCTCATTCTGAACCCACTTCAGTTGTTTACACTAACTACTCTAACACAGTAATATCACTAAGCAAATGCACCACTATTGTGGAGCACTTGAGTTTTGGCAAATCTACAAAAAATGTGCATAATCGCATACACGTTTGTATTTCTTTACAGTGTTACAATGAAGAAACTTCCTTCCAACATCAAAGTCACTTGCCAAATGTGGTCCCAAAGAGAGTACTTTTTAACACTTACTGTACACTCTCCATTATCCCCATACAATGAATACTAAACAAGCAGAAAGGTAGTACAATATGATGATATAAAGGAGGTCAGATTCTAGCAGCACACTACAAATGAGCCAGCAATAAGCAACACATGAAAAGACAGACATACTGATTTAGGAAAAACAGCATCAAGAACAAAGATACCTGGAGTTTACAAACTATAACGTGGAACCACCCTTCTGATAATATTCATTTACAAAAAAATCACCAGTATGAAATGGGCTTGCTAAGGGACACAACAAAGTAATAGGCACACAAACACAGCCAAAATACATTTTTATTTTCTACAGAATTTGTTAAATTTAACAACTCAGATACTGCAAATATGTTATACTTTAAATAGTTTCAACAATAGCCTAATTACATTCTCACGTTTGACTGGTATGTAATCTACACCCAAAAGAAACCCACATGACATAATTTTCATCACCTGTTATTTCTTTATTAAAGTGTTTCATACGCTAGCAGTGTCATCCTTCCTAGAAAGTTTTCCTTCACTGAAATAGTGTATAATGAAAATTGCTACATTTCACAGACTCTTTGAGAGACTGCCATGTGTTAATGTAAATCAACTTCCACTATGAGTGGATAAAAGAGAATGCACTGAGGAATGAAATCCCCAAACTGCATTTGCTGAAAAAAAATGACAAAAACAATTTCTTAAAAGTATTTTTTTGCAGGAAGGCAAGCCCCTCACATGCCCTAGGAGCATGCATGATGCTGTTGTCTTTCAACCTTGATTCAGCAGATATGTAGTGTGAGGGGTTCTAATCCTACAAACAGCACCTACAGGTATCAAAAGTTATTGTTGGGGGGTTGGCATAATGGTTAAACTGTTTACCTTACAGACACAAGATGCAGGGATAATTCTCAAATGGGGTAACTCTAAAATGTCCACAAAAGTAGCTTGTCTAGAGCAAGCCTATGAACCTATATACCAAGTCCAGGATCACACCAACTCAAAGAAAGGGAAAATCTCCCAAAAAGTAAATTATTGCTAGCACAACTCACGAAAAGTGATTTCCTATGGTGGAAATCTGATCATCAGTGGGTAGAGTTTTGGACAATTGAAGCTCAATCAACATCCATCTATCTGCTCTAATTGGCAAATATATTTCAATAAGTGCAGTCATCTCAGGAAAACAAAAGCAAAAAAAAAAAACCTACCACTCACTAGTACATTTCTGACAATAAGCAGAAATAGCATGGACAGATATAAATTACGTAGAAATGAGCATCAGATAGACAAATCAGTGCTAGATTACTTGCAAAGAATAAAAAAAAAAAAAGAAAAAGCATTCAGTCTTACCAGAATATGTGACTGGCACAAACATTAAAAAAATAGGGATGAATGACGGTTTACTCCTTAAAAATGTTCCTCTTTTGTATCAGACATTTCAGTCTGGTGATAACTCTAATATAAATAATGCAACAGTGAAGCATCATCCAAAGCCGCTGCACAAATCAAATATGATTGTCAGTAATGCAGTATTGTTTTTTTTTTCAGACCTGACCCTGTGGGTAAAAGGAATAAGGCTGGGATTCACAGATTATTAGTATTTTGTGTTGTACAAATTAGTGCAGATAGCAACAATATGCAGGGTCTGGGTAATTCAAAGATTCAGATAGTATGACTGTAAGCAATGTCTTTCTGCTCTTCCTGGTTAGGGAATCTCCACAGCAGATCACCGGTCCACAGATTAATTAGCAGTGGAGTTTTATGGTGTTGAGTTGCCAGCCCGGCACCCAAGCTTCACAGACGGCACATGCACACACACACACCTACCTGCATGTCTTTAAAAGTCATTTGACCGCAGGGAGGACATGCAGACTCTACACATAAGGCACTCCAGCTGAGTATCAAACCGTAGAAACTCTTGCTGTGAGGTGACAACGCTAACTGCTGCACCACCGTGGCCTAGATAGTATGACTGTACAATAGTCAAAATAGTGTGGCATGCAGTGCTTACTAATGACTGCATAATGACACAGAAATGAGTAACCCCATCCAAATAACCCATATGAATTATGCAAATAAAGCAACCTAAAAAGATTCACCAGGGTGTAATGACTTGTGTAAAACTGCCACAATGCACAGTGGCTCGTAACCATTTTGAGCAATGCTATTTGTGGTGCACAATGGAAGTGATGCCAGAAATAGCAGCAGCAGCAGCAATAATGCAGTAGCATGTGTTCAGCACCACTTTCTGAGACACTGCTTGCAATGCTGCAAATGTCTGCCATCTGCAAAACCAAAAGATACACAGACAGCAGATGGCATGCTACAAACTCACAGACCAACTGACTGTGGATGTGTTTCTAAGTTGATGGAGATACTATAACGGATCTAGATGAACTGTGTCTTCCACAGGTGGAATCAAGGGGTAATGTGTGATATGTCTAATCCTATGGATACAAAGCATAAGTGTACCCTTAACTATCTTAGCTACAAAGAACTTATAGTGAACCACAGGAAACAAGTTAGGAATATAAGCACCAGCCTTGAGAAATCCTAAACTACTTCCTCAATATAATGCTATAACATGTGGAAGTGCATATCTGGTTCCTCATGGCAGATGAGGTCAGAAACAATACCATAAGGACATTTCATGATATAGTCCACTTGTCTGAAATCCTGGGAGTCACAGATTTAACAGAATCTGATCTTAAGGCCATACATGGTAGAAAGGAGCCAAAATATTGCAACAAGATGGCCTTCTACTCCCTGAGCTGTCAGGTGGTATATAAAACCCAGGTGTTATTTATAATATGTATATACACCACCTGGGCAGGTCACATGATTCATGAGTCACACATTTAGCATAGGTCTGATATGCACCAAAGGTTATTGTAAAGGGCCTTCCCACAAGATCGCCCGGTTGCTAGGTACGCAAATGTACTAGTTAGACAGGTGCCATAAAAGCAGGGAGCAGGCCACATATAACATGTTAAGGCTGTTTGTTGCAAGCAATGCCTGACATGTACTTGAGCTATAGTTGATAAACCCAGTACTCATTCTCCAGACATCTCAGGAAATGGCCTATAATACCCATATAGAAACATGAAATATAGTGGAGAATGTGTTTTCACTACTGAAGGGATACCTCTAATGTATACACATCACAAGAGAGGCACTGCAATTCAGTGGCAGCTAATACATAGGGTTAAGGCTAAGAGCTGTTAAGGAACAGCTTCCTGTGGTCCAGAATTTGCTACCCGCAGCCTCCATTTCACTGAATGTGTGACTCAGAGCAAATCACTAAAAAGACATTGCTTGTGGGCTGAGTTTAAAAAAGGACTATGAAGATCAGTGCCCTGCCCTGTTTAACAAATACAAATAAATAAATATATATATATATGTTTTGTGTGTGTGTGCGTGTGTGTGTGTGTGTGTGTGTGTGTGTGTGTGTGTGTGTGTGTGTGTGCGTGTGTGTGTGTGTGTGTGTGTGTGTGTGTGTGTGTGTAGCTCTATGCTACAAAATATGGCATTGTGGAAGCAACTAGAGCACCAAGCTAACATTGTGGTAATGTATTCGATAGCAGCAGAAGCAGAAGGATAGAGAGTCCTGGGAGGAACATGCAGCAACAGTGCTGCAGCTAATGTGTAGGTGGAAGCAGTACACTGTAGCACTGGTAAAAAGGTGGAATTAGCTCCACAAATCTGGGCCATGACACAGCAAACACAATAAAATCTGTCACAGTTCCAAATGCAGGGCTGCTTTCAGTCGAGGCAGGAAACTCACGCTGTTTTAGTGAGGATTTATAGGACGTATAATATGAAGAGATACACATTATGCTTAAAGGTAGCGAGTAGCGCATGGTATGCACTGTAACTTAGGTTTTAATTTTTTTATATAAAGTTTTATTAAAGTATCATCACTATTATTTTTGAAGGACTAGAAACCTAGGCTTTCATATTATCGTTGATCAAGTGCTTTGCACTGTATCATAGACACCTTTGTCATTGTCTTAGAGCCTTATGTCACGGGTACATCCTGCGTATATTAATTTTTCAATAAACGCACCAGTAGACAGAAATATTAAATATTGTTTCAAACACATTTTATGCTTAGTTAGGTGTATCCTTATAGGGAGCGAGTATCGCTCTTATTTTTATATAAAGTTATGTTGAAACGTTACCACCATTAACTATGAAGTATTTGTAATGCAGGTTTTTAAACACTGTTGATAGAGTGCGTTACCTTGCATCACATACATTTTTATTAGTGCCTTAGAACCTTATGTCACGGGTATGTCGTGGTAACATTAAGGTTTTAATAAATGTAGTAGTGCACAGGGACATTGTACAATGTTTAGTTAGTGTACGTTCATGTTTATTTATATTCGTATGCACGAATATTATGGATTTTTAAATGTACATTTTCGACGTACACTGTTACTTTATTGAGAAAGGATGTTACGTTTATGTTATAATTATTTAGTCCTTGTCTTTTTAATTTAGTATAACATGTGACAAGTAATGGTGAATTGACCAATAGCAAGTTTTGGGAAGTTTTAAAAGCGTTTTTTATTGTTTTACTTTGTAATAAGAGTCTGAAGAAGCCTTTGGCGAAAGCGCTTACTCGATGGAATAAAACTATTTTATCTTTATTTTTATGAGTGTGCTCTCATCTGTTGAACTTTTTATTTTCGTTTTATTGCCTTTGGAGATTCACGCATTGGTGCTTGGACAATAAAATCTGTGCATCAGACATTGCTATACTCACACAGACTAAGGGGTGGACAGGCCAGAGTCATCATCACTTGCACAAGTGGAGGGAACACAATGACAAATGAGTAGTCACTATAATTAGAAGTTATGTCCTTACCATAACGTTCCATGTGGAGTGTTCATCTCGCCTTTGTTCTTACACATGGGTTCGGAGCCGATCCTCGGCTCCGTGTCGGCCGCTTGCAAGCTCTGCATCGAGAAGAAGCTCGAGACCAACCTAACTCCCACAATCCCCCTCTGCCTTTACCTCAGATCTAGTTTGCAAGCAAACCAGCAGTCAGAGAGAGAACACACTCATGCAAAAACTACATAACTGCAAGAACACTTATAGCTATATATACATATGTACATACATATATACACAACAACTGCGAATGCAGAAGCAGAATAACCCAGACCAGGCAACAAACTGTACGTTCTTCCCTGAGGGTGGGAGGGTGGGAATGTAAGAACATAGGTGAGATGAACACTCCACATGGAACGTTATGGTAAGGACATAACTTCTAAATGTGAGAGTGTTCGATCTCGCCGTTTGTTCTTACACATGGGTAGCGTCCCTAGCTCCATGTTCCTGAGGAACTCATGGGAGAACGTTCTTGAGCACAGTGGAACCAAAGGATGCCCTGTCCCTAGAAATCCTGTCCACTTTGTAATGAGAAATGAATGTATGTGGTTTAGACCAAGTGGCAGCTGCACAAATAGTGTCTAATGGTAAGCGAGCTGCATGAGCCAGGGATGTAGATACTGATCTTGTAGAGTGCCCTTGGGTTTGGCAGGTAAAGTTTGTTCTGAAGTAGCATAAACAAACATAATGCAATCAGTTAGCCATTTGGAAAGGGTTCGTTTAGTAACTGCTACACCTTTCCTGTTGTCATAAAGGCTATAAAAGTTGATCTGATTTCCTGTGATCCTTTGTTCTATCCAAGTAAAATCTAAGTTGTCTATGAACATCTAACTTGTGTAACATATACTCCAACTTATTGGAGTGATTTTTGAAAAAGGTAGGGAGTTCAATGGATTGATTAATGTTATTAATAGAGCAGACTTTGGGGAGGAAGGATGGATTAGTGCGAAGAGATACCCTGTCAGAGTGAAAGATCAGATAAGGTTGTTTAACAGAAAGAGCCTGAAGCTCTGACACCTGCCTAGCCGATGTAATGGCCACCAAAAAGAGGGTCTTCCACGACAAATGCTTCAATGGACAAGAGGAAGCCGGTTCAAACGGAGGCAACATCAATTTAGACAACAAAAGGTTCAGATTCCACAGAGATGTAGGAGTTCTAACTGGTGGTCTAATATGGAAAGATCCTTTTAAAAAGGCCTTACAAAGTCTGTGAGCCATAATAGGTGCCCCACATTCTTCCACATGAAAGTTGGAAATGGCAGCCAATTGTACTCTTAAAGTGGCAGGAGAAGCTCCTTGGTGAAACAACTCTGTTAAAAACTCCAACATTTTGTTTAAAGGAACTATAACAGGATCCAAATGCTGTGTATGTGCCCAGAAAACAAAGCGCTTCCATTTACTAGTGTAGGTCTTTGTAGTGGAAGCTTTATGAGAAGCCACTAGTATATTCTGAACTGCAGGTGACAGCTGTGATGGCTGTAGTGAAGATTTTTTGAAATTTACGGAAATTCCGAGATGAACACAAAGCTGTAGTGTGTAATCCCTGGCCTGAATGAGTTGACGCTGGCTGGTGGCAGAAAGGAGCCAGTCGTCCAGATACGGAAACACCTGGAATCCCAGGCGTCTCAGGTGAGACGCCACCACTGCCATGCATTTGGTGAAGACCCTGGGGGCTGAGGTCAGACCAAAGGGCACGGCTCGAAACTGAAAGTGGCTGGCTCCCAGCCGGAAGCGCAAGTGATCCCTGGACGCCCTGGCCATTTTGATGTGGTAGTATGCGTCCTTCAGATCTATTGAGCACATCCAGTCATCCTTCTGTAAGAATGGAAGGATCGATTGAAGCGTGACCATTCGGAACTTTTCTTTCTTGACGAAGGTATTGAGGTTGCTTAGGTCCAGAATTGGCCTCCAGTCCCCTGTCTTCTTTGGAACTAAAAAGAACCTTGAGTAAGTTCCGAATCCTCTTTGGTCCGCTGGGACTGGTTGGATGACTCTTTTTTTCTAGCAGCTTTGAAATTTCTATAGCTACAGGGTCTTGCAGATGGGGCGGCACATCTGGGAGTCTTCTCTTTGGAATTGGGGGCAATAGGAAGGGTATTCTGTAGCCTCTGGTAACAACGCTTTTTACCCAGTTGTCTGATGTAAGATTTTGCCAGGCCTGAGGGTATAAAGCTAAGCGACCCCCGACTGCCTCCAGAGCAGGACAGTCGGGCCTCCTCTCAGGAGTGCTGGAAAGGTTTCCCAGGGGGTGTATCCCTGTCACCTTGGTTTTGCGGACCCCCTCTGCCACCAGGGTGGCGTCTTCCACCTCTGCCCCCTCCTCTGCCTCTAGAAGGGGCATCACCCTGTGTGCCTGGAAAAGATCCTTCGGGTTTTCGAAACCACATTTTTCCACCATGTTGCCCTTTGGGGTACGGTCTGAATGGGGTGGAAAAATGGACTCCGACAGCAGACAGGGTCTTTCCCTCCTGCTCACACCGGGTAAGGGTCTCCTTTACTTTGGGGCCAAAGAGAGTGGCACCATCAAATGGGGCGTTAGTAAAGGAAGACTTGAAGGCTTCCGCAAACGAACATAAGCGCATCCAGGATTGTCTACGAAGAGCAATCGCTGAAGCTGCTGCCCTACTCGATCCTTCGGCTGCGTATGAGATCAGCCTCATGGACGAGTTTACAATGGATGTAAGGGTATTGAGATGTGCTGTAACTTTTTCTGAAACAGCAGCATCTGTAGTACCCTGGAGGGTATCTCCCAACTCTTTGATTAGATCCTCTGTAGCCGTGAAGTGGGTCAAATAGTTCAGGGATCGCATAGAAAAAGCCGCTGAACTAAAAAATGCACTTCCGCACCTGTCCATAGTCCTAGAATCTTTGTTAGGGGATGGACAGATGAAGAAGACTCCGACATCTCCTTTTCGTGGCGCTGCCACCACCATAGCCCACTGGTACTCCTTTGTTAGATAAGCCTTATCCTGAGGGGCAGTAATATACTTGTTAGGCTTTCTAGGACTGGCTCCACTGTGTCAGGTGTCTCCCACGCCCTTGAGCAATCAGCTCCATCAACTCATCAAGGGCGGAGTGACCCAGGAGGAGGAAGGGCGAGCACCAATGCCTTCAGCAAGACTGACTCATCCTCAGAAGGGGAAGGGATTGCCAATCACACCTCTGCTTTAGGATCTCCAGGATGTCAGAAAAAGAGACATCCTCTGAGGGTGACTTTGGGGACCCTTCTGACTCATCCAAGTCAGTGTCCGATGTCAATGATTCTTGTGGAGAATCTAAGTGTCTCCTCTTACACAATCTTTTCCTAGGGACTTCTTCGGGGAGCATCCAAGTAGCCTCCGAGGAAGAGGGGCACCTCCAGGGGTGGCTGAGACACAGGTGCTCGATGCTTAGATGTAGCCGTGGGTGCAGAGGAGGATAACGGTCCTTTATGGGGAGGAGAAGCTGTTTCTGCTGATGTGGTTGTCTGGGTAGACAACACCTTCCTCATGAGGTCGAAGGCCCCCGGGTCCCGAGTCGAGGTATCTCCTGGTTCCGAAGAAATGGGAAGAATCCCCGAGACAGGCACCGAAGGCATCGACCCCGAGGACGGAGCCGAGTCGATCCGAGCCGAGGCCCCGAGAGGGAGCGTTGGAACCGAAACATCGGTCCGACTCTCGGTCCCGGAACCAAGGATGGATCTTCGGCTCCGAGACTCCGGTACCGGATCCGACGGAGTCGAGGTGAATGGAGCCGACTGAGAAAAGGACGGTTCTGGCACCGAGGGCTCCACAATCAGCAGGTCAGCCTCTTCCGGCTCCGAAGACTGGACAGGTCTCGGAGGAGGAACAGATAGAGATAAGGGAAGGCCTTCGAGTCTCGACACCAACTGAGAGGAGACCGAGATGAGTTTGGATAAGGCCGCATTCTCCATTAACTTCTGCACCACGCGGTCTACATCGGTGTCGGAGAGGGGTCTGGAAGAGCGCGTCGAAGGAATCGAAGACGGAGCCGACCTCAACAGTGTCGCTCCGTCACCGGTTCCAAGACTCGAGGCTCGGAAACTGACAACAGTTGAACACTCGGTCCCAAAGTCTGTGGAACCGGTGATCGAACCTTAACTGAAGAGCTCGGAGCCGATGACCTGGGCTCCGACGTCTTCAATTCCTTCGAGGATTTGGATGCCTGGTCTGAAGCATCCAGAGCCTCCTGAAAAGTAGGTTTTAAAAGACCCCTATCCATATGTTTCCTGCGCCTATCTGTCATGACCCTTCCACTGAAAGAATGACAAATTGAACAGTCTTCTTGCAGATGGAGAGGGCCAAGACAGTAGACGCAGGAACTATGATTGTCAGTGACTGACATCTTTTGCCCACATTGGCAACGTTTAAACCCAGATTTAGCTTTCTCAGACATTTTAAGTTAGAAACAAGTCAAGTCCAGAAATCCAATAAAAGGGTCAATCCGGTAGTCAATCCAGTAAAGGGTGGGGTTAGGCCCCGAGGGAAAACTCTAATAAAGTTTAAATAACTTTATATGGAACCGAGGATTCCTCAAAACTATAACACACACACACACACAGTCTCTCAAATAACTTTTTAGCAAAAAGAAATTCTTAGAAATACAAGAAAAAATATATAAATCTTAGCTTAAGGTTGCTCGAACTCATCAAAGTGATGCGAACGCTGCAGCGGCAAACTAGATCTGAGGTAAAGGCAGAGAGGGATTGTGGGAGTTAGGTTGGTCTCGAGCTTCTTCTTGATGCAGAGCTTGCAAGCGGCCGACACGGAGCCGAGGATCGGCTCCGAACCCATGTGTAAGAACAAACGGCGAGATCGAACACTCTCACATCATGAGTTAGGTCAGACAGGGTGCAGTGGGAGGTTATGTGGAGTCAAGGATCACATTTGCCAGTGGTGAGATCATGTTACTTTGTGGATGCATGATTCAGCCACTGGCAGCATGATCACATTTTCCAGTGGTGGTACCCTCCTGCCACAATGTAACCATTGGCAGTGTCCATGATTTTGGCTTGTAGTGTCAGGGCTCAACAGGCTCAGTAGCTTGGATATTATAGAACTGTGTCTGTGCACCCTACAATGCCCATGACTGGTTTGCCAGCTGAAGTAAGTAGTATGTACAGTCTCAACCCTCATTTAAGTACTACATCCATGCCTTAATATATGGCACTATAGACCCATACCACTAACAGCATTGCCTTCCCACAGTTTCCTGTCATCACAATTTGAATGCTCCATCCAGTCAGGTGGTACAGTGCCATGCTAGCATCATGGGTTCCCAGTGACACAAACATCACAACATCTGCCTCTCTCTTACTGAGATCCACCATACAGTTTGTTGTTGCTGCTGAGGAAGTTAACCTTGCAGGACTCCTTCCTTAACTGTGGGAACTGCCACTTCTACAGAGAGCTTACAGAAATTCCTCCATTTCAAAGTTGTAAGGTTGTATGTTGCAAAATGGCATCTCCAATGTATGTTGTACTTACAAAAACACAGTTTCTTCAGTGGTTCCACTAATAACAGTGGCTAGCATCAATGTCTGCATGCAGTGTCAGTGTTTCAACATGCATGTCAGTGGAGCAACAGGTAGCACACCCACCTTTAGTGCTGGAAGACCTGAAGGCTCTGGATTCTATTGCTACTACAGGTGAATGGACTGCTGCCACTTCAGTGCAGTACTGGGGGGTGCTGCACTCCTGAGCCCAATTTCCTTCAAATGAGACATTAAGCCAAAGTCCCAACTGCTTCAGTTGATGATAGCTCAGGTGAATATAAAAAATCCCACTGCACTTATCAAAAGATTAGGGGAAGTTCCCTGAAGCCCTGACCTATCTTGCCTGAAAAGAGGTTGCAACAAAGGATAAATAAACAAACAAGCATATGCTTGTGAAATATTGACAGTGAGCAGTTTTGCACTATCTCATGTGCATAACTGCGTCCACTAAGCATGAGACTTGCATGCTTATGCATATGGCAAGCATGCACTTGTAATGCCACACTACAGTGATATGGCCATATCTTAGCACTGTGGTGCAGGGCTGTGGCCATATCCCTGTGTCTTGATGCAATGCACAAGTATATGACTGCGGCACTGTCATAACCTTGTGTCTCGATGTAATGCCATACTGGGAAAAATGTAATTCGCTGTGCATACAGGGCCATCATTTTGCTCCTTGAGTGGAACTAATTGAGTGGCAACAGATACTTCATGAACTGCGGAATGCAATGTTCTAGCTTGATGTGCCAGGAAGAGCAAAATTACTCTGTTCTTCCTGCATTAGGAATTATACCTTTTGAGCAGTTATGATGATCCAAAGTTTAAAGTTCATGCTTATCATGAGCTGGCTAGAATTCTTACTAGTGCCACTCTAGTGATCAGTGACCTGGTGGCATAACCCTGCTCTGCCTCATCAGTGGGAGGCGGAGCTTCAAGAGAGGGAACTTGAAATGTACTTTAAGCACTTATTTTCAATATCATTGTCTTTATTTCACTTAAGTGTTCTACATGTATGCTTAGGAGTACACACTTTTTTTCAGTGGCAGTGGAGCAGTAGCAGAACATGGCTGATACCACTGAAGGTGGGAGCAACTGTCCCACCTGCAGAATATGTATGGTGTCTATGCCAGTCCACTGTAAAACTGATTCTGTTTGTAGCATATGTGTGTCATCATTTTTACATTGTGTAATCCACTTGCAGGACTGGTTGAGGGAGACAAGGAGGTAAGATCACAGTCACAATGGTCTGCACTGGCTGCTACTTCTGGAACTGTCACAAATGGCCACCAGGTCTGCTACTCAGCAAGGGAAAATGGTCTCCCTGATGGACATGACATGGACAAGGGGGTCACGGGTGCCATTTGAGTCTTCTTGTGAATATAGTGATAATTCTTCTCCAGAAAGTAACTGGAGAAGACTTCATTGGTTTTGCAGCATCAGTTGCACAGTGTGGTCACTGCTGAGATGCACCAGCAACTGGATGCCTACCTGAGCAATGTGGAGTGCATTCTGGCATGACAGGTGGAGTTATGTGACTTGCAGGCCCTGCCCACTGAGTTGTCAGGGGAATGGTTGGCCTATAATATTGGCCACCCAGGTGAGTGATGCCTGGGTTTGTTTCCCTTTGGTCCAGGCTGCATCCAAGCATGTCAGGACTATCGTCATCCTGGTGTTTTCCCTCCCTTATGTGTCATTCACCTTTTGTCTTACTACTTTATGTATGTCCATCCACTGTCCTCATCATTTGTGCGCATATCAACCATGTCTGTTTATGTGTGTGCTCTGTATATGTGTTTTGTATATATCTGCCTCTGCTACTTACCCTTCTGCCTCTCTCCTATACCCAGCCACCCCCATTATCCTTCGCTATCTTCACTGCCTATTCTTCCTTTCTATCACTATGCAGCTCTTTCTTAACAAACAGCATTAATAGAAAAATGATCCTTCCTCCCCAAACCTTTCATACCTTATAGTTATCCTTCTTTGTTTCCTTCTATTTGCTGTTCTTCCATTTTCAGATTTTCTGTCTACCCCATTTATTCCCATTTGTAGGATGACTGAGTTTCCACTTTGTTCTACACACCTGTAATAGTGTACGTGCTGGCTATTTTGCTGTGTTCTTGTGCTAAATGAGTACTACATAAAGCTATGTAGTTTAATGCTGTACATGTGAGAGCATTTTACTCAGTGTTGCTTCTTGTGGCACACATCACATTGGTCACGGTGATCTGCTCCTGCTTTACAACAGCCTAGTGATATCTATGCAGTTACTGTTGGCTCTCTCTTTTCCTGTACGGTCATGTGCTTGGTGCTTCAGCACTATTCTGTGTCTGGTACATACCTAATTATCTGTACAGGTCTCCATTCAGTGACCTTCTCACAAAACAGTCCTGCACAGATGTGCAGTGCTTATCTTTAGATATCAGCCTTAGAATTCTGCTGTGTGTTGAAAACAAGTTGTCCACCTCTTTCATCTGTATTGTACTACCACAACTGAGATTTCCTTCATTTTGACCTTCAAAAGAAAAGGAAAAAAAAAGTGCTTCCCGGTTCCTCATTGCTAAACAGGAGTGACTCTGTTGGCAAATGGCATCTCTTTATCTCACTCTGTCAAATACTAATATTCGTTTCTGAAATCATCAGTGTTTCACCAGCAAGTATTGCCTATTGGCTATGTATTTGATTAAGTGATTATAAAGATTTTGTGTGAAACCCTGGCTCATTTAAGTTTTCATCAAAAACAGTGCATGTTTACTGTGTTACAGCTTCTAAATGTTGAACAAACTCAGACATGGCCAGTAATAGCCAATGCCTAAGCATGGCTGACAAAAACTCAAAAGAATACAAATCTGAATGAGAACAAAAAGTAAAAGTGCCTGTATGAGAAGTTTAATGCATACACTTCTGAATTTCACCATTTAATTCAAACAGCCCATACAATTTAAACAAAACATGAAGACTGAGTAACTACCACTAGTGAAGGGGAGTCAACAAAAAACAAAGACATTTATTTGACTTTTTGTAAGATTATTGTAAGACACACAGATATCCTACTCACCAGGATGAACAAGAAGAGAATCACAGTTAGCTGACTGTCAGAAGTCAGGATCCAACTGAACAAACATGCTTTCATGTCACTGCACAACGCAAACCAGTATGACTCAGTCATAGTCCATGTGGGTGTCAATGACCTGAGATGTACCTTCCCGGACTATATGAAGAGAGAGACAATTAGAGCTCTTGGACTATGCATCACAGGCTGGAATGAGTGCAGCACTGTGCAGCACTCCACTTTTTCCAAGGATGATACAGCGTCACAACATAAGATAATTGATTTAAATAATTGTGTTTTTGGTGTCACTCAAAGGGGTTACCATATTTGTTTGTCTGGGAGGATATTGTACACACCCACATGGCTTTGACAGGATTTTTCAACATTTAGAATGTAATAATGTGGGCTAAAACCGTGTCCTCCTTCATAGCTTTTTTTTAGGTAGTGCCAACTTGATAAACTCACTGATATAGCTACAGTGACACAGAATAATCTAAAGGTCTTACTGATCATTGCTAGGAGTCTAAACAGGAAACTTCATTCTCACCAAGCTTTCATCATCCTGGATAATATAGATATATATGTGAAGTTACCAAGACTTGGTTTATAGCCACAGCGCCCTGGCAATGCAAGGCTATAATATCTTCCTCACATTTACGTCAGCTACTGCACAGGTAGGGTCTAAATGGGGAGGTGTCTCAATCTATATCAACCATGAACACACCTCAAGGCTGGTCACATAGTATGACACACTTATCCATATCAAAATTACTATAAGTAAAGTCTCATACCATATCCTTGCAAGGTATACATCCCCCTCCATGACCCGGGATGTCCGTGCCACGTACTAGGAAGAACTGGAGACACACACTATTCAACCCAACAAAATATTCGTGGGTGATGTTAGCTACACCAAAATTTATTGGGGATCATGCACAACCTCAAACATGCAAGCCCAAGGATTCTTGGACTTTGTTAACAGAAACACCCTGGAACAGCTAGTCTGCATGCCAACCAAGAGCACAAGTATCCTTGACCTGGTCTCTTCAGACAATGGGGGAATGAGGCACTCCACCTAGTGTAATGTCCTCAGTAGTCATATCCAACAACAAAGCTGTCTCCTTTGAGTTAAATATTAATCCTGGGACTTCAGCTAATTCTGGAACATTTAAAAAATATCTCAAGGCTGACTACCTCCTACTATGCAACAGTCTAGCAAAATTCCAAGATTTCCAATCCCTGAGAATCAAGTTGCCTAAGCAAAATTGTTCATAGAAACCCTATACAATCATGTAAATAGTTGCATAGAAGCAGCAGTTCTTACCAGAAATAAATATAGGATGACCTCCAAAAACAAGACATCCTGGTGGAATCCCAGTACAAATATGTTGTATAACAAAACAAAGAAAACCCTGTCCAAAAAACAGGAAGAACATTGCCCAGCAAAGTAAAAACGTCTTCCTCAATCTTAACAAGCAACTCAGGGGATGAATCAAGTCCACCAAATCCAAATCCAAAGTCGAGATAGAAATAGCCTCCCGGAAGCACCAACATCCTGGAAGAAAGTGGTGGTGGCTGTAATACCTAAAGAGGGTAAACACCCATCAGATCCAGTTTCACACATGCCCATTTCATCCGTAAACCATAACTGTAAAGTGTTTATGTCTAAAATGGCTAAAAGAATGGCTAAGGTGATGCAAAATTGATAGATATGGATCAGTGTAGTTTTGTGTAGGGGAGGCAAACATTTGACAACAATAACAAAACATTGATATCCCAGATGGAAGCAGACTCTAAGAAAATATCACTGTTGTTGGTGGGTCTTGATGCAAAGAAAGCATTTGACAGAGTAAGCTGGGAGTTTATGAGAGGGCAATGGAAGCGTTTGCATTCCCTGATAAAATTATAAGGTTGATTAGGAGGATATATGCGGGATCAGAGCTGAAAACTAAAGTGGGTATGTTCCTCTCTGCTAATTTCTGTTTGAACAGAGGAAGCAGGCAGGGGTGTTATTATTTGCGTTATATTTAGAACCATTAGCAAAGAAAATAAGGGACTCAGAAATTCAAGTATAAAATTGGTATGGTAGGCAAGAAAAGATATCTCTGTTTGCAGATAATATAACTTTATACGATAAAACCAGAAAAGGACATTTCAGTGTTGTGGCACATTTTGAGGCTATTAAAAATCTTTTCAGGATACAAAATTAATGAAGCTAAAACAAAAGCAATAGCTGTAAATTATGTACTGACACAAGAATTGGCTCAGCAATATCCATATTTATGGGGACATGATAAAACAAAGTACTTAGGCGTATGGATTAAAAAGGATTCTGATGTGGCAGGTAAGGATATGTTTTTAGTCCCTTTAGTTTTATACTTTGGTCAGTCATATTTTTATCAACTAGAGGAGAAGTTGTGGATAGCAATTAATAAAGAGCTGAAGGATTTTATCTGGGAGGGGAAGACACCAAGAGTCAAGAGGGATAGGCTGATTCTGCCAATAGAACAAGGTGTTTTGGAATTCCCCAATTTTAAGAGGTATTTCAGAATTACAGAGATAAGGCTCCTATACATAGCACAGGCAGAAACCTATAATTCAAAGTGGAAAGGGATAATGAAACGGGGGGAAGCTCAAGAAACAAGAAGATACTGGGATTTTGGATGCAGATCCTTAAGGAGAATAACACTAACCATACAGAATATTATATTTATAAAGTAGCAGAAAGTCTTTAGGAACTAAAACAGCATGAGAATGGAGAAAGGAGATTATGCCAATAGGGATTACTGCAATTAGGGATACAGACAATAGGCAAAAGGGGACTGGAATTTATTGGAGAAAACTAGCAAAACAGGGAAAGGTAACAGAATGGGAAGATGCCAAGAATGTATTTAGACTGCAGGCTAGAGATTGCCTTCCCTATCAAGGACTGATATCAACGTAGAGGCAAAGAGAAAGAAATAGGGTGTTTTTAAGCAAAAGGCCAACACTGGTAGAGGTTTTAGTAGAATCTAAAACAGAGGCTGCTGTTAAAAAAAGGAATAATTAGTAGAGTATATAAAATATTGCATGATAACTATAAGAATCAATCAGAGGAGGTTAGAAAGGCTTGGGGAGCGAGATTGGATAAGTAATTCACAAAGAAACAACATGGGTATATGTATGTCTGCCAAATATGCAACAAAGTATAGAAGATTTAGGATCTTTGCTTGGAATGGTTTACATAAATATTTTTATACCCCAAGTAGACTCCAAAGAAGTTTTCCTCAGGTAGACAGCAAATGCTGGATGTGTGATGGAGAAGAAAGATAATTGGTAACATATTTTCAAGGAGTGTAATGATTTGGCAGTCTTTAAAAGAATTCCCCTTTGCAGATTACTCTGTTAGAGATAATGGGTAAGCAAACTGATGTAACTAAGGAAATTATTTTCTGAGCTATGATACAGAATCAGAATTGCCTAGACATAGTAAGGCATTGCTGAATTTAATTATGGTGGCTGCCAAAAAAGTGATTGCTAGAAAATGGAACTCAAAGTCTAAACCAACTGTACTAGAAGTAGGGAATATAGTAACACAGATAAAACAACTGGAATTGGGATCTTTAGAAAAGGGTAGAAGCAAATTACATAGAAAAAATGGGAATGGTGGGAACAATACATGCATTGCTGGAATGAGGTTTAAAAGAAGGCAGTATTTGAATGACAAATGTAATATTTTACTGGCAATGACTGGACAGATTATAAGTGATGTATAATGCCTGCCACTAAAATTATGTCAATATGGTGTGTAATGTATAATGTTTGCAATTAAAATTATGTAAACATGGTTTGCTTTCATTTATTTAAATGTATGTCATACATCATAATTTAATAATGTTTCTTGTTTAACAAAAAAAAAAAAAAAAGAAACAGCCTCCCAAGCTAAAGGCAACCAAGAGTCTTTCTTGTGCTATGTCTGCAACCTTAAAAGGCAACACTGTACCAAATCAATGGTGCATGGAACCACCTATATGGAGCCACCGAGGATGTAACCGCCAAGCTCTGGAACTCCCTGCCAGCAGATATTACTACCATTGAGAGCTTTGACAACTTCAAACACACCCTAAAAAAACATTTTCTGTCATCAGACCTGCCTCTGCTCTTTCCCTAAGAGGTGAACTCCATTCACTCTCTAGGGGGCTTTCCTTTCTATCTCTAAAACAGGAATTTCATCTACTAACTACTACCATATTGGACTATGAGACTTGACATATTTCTACACCCTTAACTTTCCCATCCTTCTAAGCATCTACTTGCATCTAATGTTCTGATCCTCATTCTTTACCTTGCTCCTACCTGATGTATATAAAAAAGAGTTTGCAATCTACCACTTAACTTTAATTTAGTACATGTTTTATTATTGTAGCTACCTCTCTGTACTTATTTTGTATTTATTATTATTTCTACCTCTCTGTACTTATTTAGTATTCAGTTATTATTAGTGTGTTCTTTAATACCTGTTTTTTATCTTGTTCATGTAAATTGTCTTAACGTTCATGTATCATTTGGAGCTTTTCTACCCGGGACCTCTGCTGAAAATGGGTTCCTGACCCAGTCAAACTTTCCTGGCAAACAAATGTTAAACAAATACATAAATAAAATAAATAAATATAGCAAAGCTGCTGGCTGATAAATTAAGCTCCAATTTTACCCCCTTATCACCCCCAGTCACTCCCTTAGAAAATAACCCCCCAAACCATTTCTCCACCAACTGTCACTAGGGTGCAGGTCCTCACTGGACTATCTAACAGCAAGAATCCTGCTTCAGTGGTCCTTGATAATATCACAGGATGCCTCCTGAATAGTGTGAAACATGATCTGTCAAGCCTACAATAATCATTATTTAACCATCGCCTCCTGACAAACTTCATGCCAAAAAAATAGAAATTTGCAATGGTTATCCCTCCACAAGGGGGGGCCTTCCATAGACCTGGGGAAGTACAGACTCATAAGTCTGACAAATTTTTGTTACAAGGCCATGGAAAGAATTATCATGGATCTGATAAACAATGACATAGGAAGTCTTGTCAAAGGCAGGTCATGCCTACATAACCTGGTGGACTTCTGCACACTGCCTACCTTGACCTGGCCAAGGCATTTGGCACAATACCTCACTTGAGCATCATAGATAAACTTACAAAATCAAAATCAGGCATAAACCATTATGCCACCCAATGGATAGCCAGTTGGCTCATTGACAGAACACAAGACGTTAGGACAGGGGAATCCACCTCCACAAAGAGACCAGTCAGTAATGGAATCCCACAAGTAATCAGCACTGGGGTCACTCCTTTGAAGCGTCTACTTCTCTGAAGTCAAGACAAATGTAAAGGGCCATTGACTGACCAAGTTTGCAGAAGACTGTAAAATAGGAACAGTCATTTAATCCCCGAGAAACAGATATCCTTAAAGAGGATAACTGATACCATTTCAGTAGACTGCAACTCATTCAAAAAATGCATGATAGTACTATTTGGAAACACAGCCACCACTGGAAATTATCACATTAATAATAGACCCTCTAAAAGTAGACCCTGTGATCAGGCATCTGGAAATGCATGTTTACAGTAACCTGACCTTTAACCGCCAAGTGTCTACTGTGGCTAGAAAACCATTCTATGTTGTATAACTTTTAAGTAAGGTCATGGTATTCAGGTCCAATGAGGTCATTGTCCCACTGTACTCATACTTGGCTCTCATCAGAGCAATCACTGAGTACAGTGCACCCTTTGACATGTACCTGACCAGGTACTTGAAACAGCTTACGAGACAAAAGAGGTTCTTCACAAAAATAATGCAGGGATTAAACATCAAGTCCTATGTAGACTATCTAAAAGCCCTGTCTCTGTTCCTGGTCTCCTACAGATTGCTGCATGGCAATCTATGTCTATCCCACAAGGCATCCTCTCATCCCAAACTGATGAATTTGTTGCACATCCACAAAACTAGTAGTATCAGAAATACCCATTCTAAGGATCCAAATGTGGTCTGTGACATAAACAGGACATGCTGGAGGAACAGGTTTGTGTCTCAAAGATTATCTTTTCTATAGAACAGGATTCTCATTCATGTGAAGCAAAGCTCATCCCTAACCATATTCAAACATAACTTGGGCAATGGATGGGAAATTTAACATTGACCCCGTTTTGGGACCTATGTCTTCATTTGCTAGGGACAGCCTGTGAACGCTTGATATGTACAAGCGTATATCATAACCATAAAATTCCTTGTGGTATTGACATATGCCAGCAATATTTTGGAAGATTTGGAGTAAGCTAAATAGTTAGTAGGGTTTAAATGGACTATCATAACATTATAATGGGCTAATAGGCTAGTAACCACCTATGACCCATTTTTCTTCCAGGAGATCTGAGGTGGTATTCATACTGACTAGGGGAAATTTGTTCAGTATAAAAGGAAACTTCCCTTACATGTTCATAGGTGCATCTCCTTTTATTATTATGAAGGCCGCTGGGAATAAGTACAAGAAGGAAAAGTATGCAGTGTCATTAACTTTAAGTGATACAGAGATGCTGGAAATATCAGTTAACGTGGAAAACAGTAAAACGTAGACAGCAGACGGCATAGTGGAGTCATCAGGGGTGCTAAGTATTGGAGATGAGTTAGTTTCTATAGCTGAAATGATGATGAGCAGCAAGGAAATTATTCTGGTTACAGAAATTCAGTCTAGGTGATGTTAAAATGATCAGTTTCTACAATTAATGCAAAATAGTGACCCTGGGTAAGATTCTGCAATATCATGGGGTGATGTAGCAGTATTTTTTTTCCTGGATGATATACAGCAGAGGGATACAAGTAAAAATCTACAGTGTGAGCAGCCGGGAGGTTTACAGTTAATAAAACAAACAAGGACATATGCAGCAATTGTGGAGAGTACAGAAAAAGACAGACATGAACTGAAAAAGTTATTAGAAGGATTTGGTGACTTGTGGGAAGGATTGCAAGTATAATTTATTTTTATTTATTTTATTTTATTTTATTTTATTTTACATTTGTTGACTGGGCTAGTCTAGCTGGATACATGTCCATTTTCAGTAGAGGCCCGGGTAGAAAAGCTCCATGTGCAACACAACAAGCAATATACAATAAGAACCGATATTAAGTACAGACTTGAAAAAATATACAGAAGAACATTTGCAAAATACAGTCAAGAAAGAAATACCAATAAGTTGTATACTAAAGACAGTATAGATTAGAGCTGATTTGAATAGAATAGGGGAAAACAGTTTATGTTTTTTTTTTTTTAATAATATAAAACACAAGTGGAAAAAAACTAAGGGTAATGCTGCTCAATGCCAGAAGTCTAAACCTCAAGATTCACGCCCTCGAAGCCCTCCTCAGTATGGAGAACATCAATGTCTGTGCAGTGACTGAAACCTGGTTCAAGGCTCCTGAGAGCACCCCAGCACTATCAGGTTTTACCTCATATCATGCTTTCCGGCCCCAAAACTTGGACCGAACCACAAAAGGAGTGGGAGTATCCATTTTCATCAAAGATACCCACACCTCCAGGTTAGTGGCAACGCAAGCATCGGAGACTATCCAGGTGCAACTAACCATAGGCAAAACTGCCTTACAGTTTGTAGCATGCTACAGACCACCCTCTCAAACTCAGGAACCCCACACAGCCTTCCTGAAGACACTGGAGAGTATGAATGTCTCTCCAAATACCATCATTTTGGGAGACTTCAACTACCCAAACATAGACTGGGAACATTACTCAAGCCCCAACACCCTAGCCCAAAGGTTCCTAGAATTCATAAATTCAAATGCAATGGAACAACTAATCACCATTCCCACAAGAGGAGACAATATACTAGACCTGATCATCACAAACATGGGGACAAAATGCTCCACACCGGAAGTATATCCCTCTTTGGTAAGATCAGACCATAAATTAATCTCACTGGAAATCCACATCCTGCCCCCACCCCTGCACAAAAGACCACAGTGAAGAACTTTTCAAAAGCAAACTTCACACTTCTTAAGTCTGAAGTGGTATCCTTCAAGGCCCCTGGGCCAGTGGAAACCACAACCCACACTGCTGAATCCTTTGCAAATGCCTTCTATGGGCACCTTCAAGAATGCATGGATCATGCAATCCCAAATAAAACCAAGACCCATTCCCCCAAAGGCAGGCGCCCGGTCTGGTGGACCACAGCCATAAACAAACTTTACAACAGGAGGAGGAAGCTACTACATGACAGAGCAAAATCCCTAAAAGGGAAGGCGTCTCTGATCAGTACTAGCAAAAACTACGATCACTCATAAAATCATCCAAGGCCAACTTTGAGAGAAAAATCGCAAAAGACACAAAAGACAATCACAAGGCCTTCTTTAGCTATGTTAGAAACCTGGGTGGAAACTCCCAGATATGCTCAGAGTTAGTCCAAAATGACACAAAATACACTGAACCCACTGACATTGCCAACATTCTGGCAGACAGGTTCAGTGCAAATTTCTCTTCCCCCTCCCCCCCAAAAGGAGAAATAACTATCCCAGCAGAGTGTAGCCTCCCTAACATCTCAGATGCCCAGGTGAGAGCCGCCCTCTCTAAAGCTAAAAACACAGCATCAATGGGACCGGATGGTGTCCCGGGCTGTGTGCTACATGGACTCCAAGAGGAACTAAACCCACACATAAGGCTGCTGTTTAATCTTAGCCTTACTATAGGATACATACCCAAAGAGTGGCATACGGCAACAGTGGTCCCACTTCACAAAGGCGGTGCCTCTACAGACCCTGGAAATTACTGCCCCATAAGCTTGACGAGCCTGGTCTGCAAAGCTATGGAGAGGATCATTATGGAACTCATAAACAAAGACATTGGGGACCTACAGACATTGGATCCTACTCAATTTGGCTTTGTCAAGGGCAGATCCTGCCTTTTGAACTTGGTCGACTTTTTTGAAACAGTCACTAAGGCCATTAATGAGGGTAAGGCAGTTCACACAGCCTACCTTGACCTTGCAAAAGCCTTTGACACAATACCCCACTCGGGCATCATAGACAAACTCACCAGCTTAAATGTAAACCCATATGTGACAAGATGGGTTGCAAACTGGCTCAAGGACAGAACCCACAGGGTCAGAGTTGCTGGAGCTATGTCAGACTCTAAGCCAGTCACAAGCGGTGTCCCACAGGGCTCAGTCCTGGGACCCCTCTTGTTCGGCATTTATTTTTCCAAAGTACAGGCAAACATAGGAGGATTGTGGCTGACAAAGTTCGCAGATGACTGCAAACTGGGCGCCATAATTGATACTCCAGCGGACACAAACATCCTTCAGAGAGGCCTCATAGAAATGGATAATTGGTGCCAGAGCCATGGCCTTAAGCTGAACGCCAAAAAATGTATAGTCATACCCTTTGGGAAAAACAAGGTACCAACAAATTACCACATAGGCGGTAATCCATTAAGTACGGAAGAGGTAATCAGGGACCTAGGGACCCAGGTTGGCAGCAACCTCTCATTTGACACTCACATTGCCAAAGTGGTTAGGAAGACCTTCTATATTGCCCACCTTATCATGAAGGGTTTCACATCCAGATCAAGAGAGGTCATTGTGCCCCTGTACTCTTCTCTTATCAGGCCAATGATTGAGTACAATGCCCCATTTGGGATGTATCTCACCCGACACCTGCAGCAGTTGGAAAGACCCCAAAAGTTCCTCACCAAGAGGATAAAGGGTCTTAAACATATGTCATATGCTGCCCAACTGAAAAAACTCCAGCTCTATTCAGTCGCATACCGCCTACTCAGAGGTGATCTGTGCCTGACGTACAAGGCCATGTCCAATCCTGAATTAATGGACATGCTCCACCTCAGAAAATCCAAATCCATCAGAGCCACGAGAACAAGTGACTTAAACCTCAACACAGAAATAAATAGGACATGCTGGAGGGACAGATTCATAACCCAGAGGCTCCCTACACTCTGGAACAGAATCCCAGTCCATGTTAGGCAGAGCCCCTCACTGACTCTATTCAAGAGAAATCTCAACGAGTGGATGGGAGATCGTAGGTTTACCCCGGGGGTCATCTCTGTGTCACTACTAGACAGAGGCATAGTAAACTAAACCCTAAAAGGGCGTAGTATTCTCATCCTAAGGGGTGGTGTAAGCCACATACACTCTGGCTAGGCTTATAAATGCCTTAGGGCAGATAGCCTAGTACAAACCTATGAACCTATAATTGATAGATATTTTCGGTGAGACATAATATGTATTCCAGTGGTATTCAAAGCTATAGATGCCATCATTTATTCATCTAGAGAAAAGAGATTGTTGTACTGTTATGTTTGAAAGTCTTGTATTATTGCAAAAATGTTTGTGTTTATGGAAAAAAAAAGAAAGAAAATGGAAAATCCCTGGAATGGTTTTATCACTGCAGGGCAAAGACTGCAATAAGTTAAACATTTTTAATATCCAGTTCAGGTCTAATGTATTAACTGAATATGAAATAAAAGCAGTTAAGGAAGCAATCTGTAAGTAGGTAAGAAATGTTAAAACAGGGAATGACAGAAATGCATGGAATGATGGATGGGAAACTGAGGTTGTTTTAAAAACCGCAAATGGAAATGTACTGCATTCATGAACTATTGTTTTTACTGCAGGCTGTAATTGTGTACTAAAACACTGGGGACAACTGAAAGCATGATATTTCTGTGGGGGGAAACTTTTAGTTAAGTACTTACCATAACTTTAGATGTTTGGGATCCATCTCGCCTACATTCTGTGCTGATGGGCTCGGAGCCGATCCCTCGGCTCCGACTCGGCACGCTTATGCTATAGAGCGAGGCCTCTTATTGGCTGAGCTATCTTTATCCCAGGATGCACCACCACTAATCCCCCAGATCTTGTTTGTCCGCATTCATGCACACATGCACAACTTGTTTATATAACATTGTTAGATGTTTCAAGATGAAACAACAGGATTCGGACCTTCTGATATCCTCTGATCTCCAAGGAAGGGGGAAGGAGGGTGGGTTATTAGGAATGTAGGCGAGATGGATCCCAAACATCTAAAGTTATGGTAAGTACATAACTAAAAGATGTTATGTGATCCTATCTCGCCTACATTCTGTACTGATGGGACAGCGTCCCTAGCACCTAAATCCTGGGTGGCTCATTGGAAAACACTCCTGAGCACTGTGGAACCAAATGAAGCTCGTCCTCTAGATGCCACATCCAATTTGTAGTGGGAAATGAAAGTGTGCGGGGAAGACCATGCAGCTGCAGCACAAATGTCACTAATGGCAAGCTTGGAATGAAATGCTATCGAAGTAGCCATAGCCCTTGTAGAATGGGCTTTGACAGAGGTGGTAAGCTCTTTGTTAGAAAAGGAATAAGTTTGAGTAATACAGTCCCTGATCCATTTGGCAATAGTGACCTTTGTGACAGGTTTGCCCAATTTATTGTCTGCAAAGGATACAAACAACTGATCTGTTTTCCTTGTTTGTTTGGTCCTGTCTAAATAAAAACGTAACTGCCTGTGAACATCTAGTGTGTGGAATATGAATTCCGCTCTGTTAGAATATTTTGGAAAAAAGACTGGAAGTTCTAACGATTGCTGTAAGCAGAAACTGGAACAAACTTTAGGGACAAAGGAAGGATTTGGCCTGAGAGATACTCTGTCTTTGTGGAAAACCAAGTACGGGGGTTTTACTGACAAAGTTTGAAGCTCTGAAACTCTTCTGGCCGAAGTAATTGCCACCAGAAAAGCTGTCTTCCATGATAGAAACTTTAGATCACATGTAGCCGCCGGTTCAAAGTGGAAGGAAGTCAAGGCACGTAACACTATATCGAGATCCCATGGAGGTGCAGGATGAGAAATCGGAGGTCTTAATAGAGCAGCACCTTTCAAGAAGGTCTTACACAATCTGTTGCTCATTAAAGGTGGGTTTATGGATTCGTGAAAATTGGAAATCGCTGCCAATTTGACCTTGATGGTAGAGACTGAAGAGCCTTGATTGAAAAGAGAAGTTAAAAATTTTAGTACTTCTGCCACGGGAATAGAGATGGGGTCCAGGCCCGGAGTTGAGCCCAAATAGCAAATCTTTTCCATTTGCTAGAATACAGTTTCTTTGTAGCAGACTTATGGGCTAAAGATAATATGTGTACAACCTCTGGATCCAATGTATGACTCCTGACTATAGTCGGAAGAGGAGGAGCCAAGCAGTCAATTTTAAGGTGTGCAGGGACTGGTGGAATAGTCCCGACTGATGAACCAAAAGATCTGGAATCTGATCCAGGAACCATGGACCTTCCAGAGCATATTTCCGAAGGTAGGGAAACCATACTTGACGAGGCCAGTAAGGAGCAATTAAGATCATTTTGCTCCCCAAGAGAGATGCCTTTTGAATCACCCTGGGAAGGAGAGGAACTGGAGGGAAGGCATAAAGCAAGCCTGTGGGCCAAGGACGGACTAGTGCGTCCATGGGGCTCTTCCCCGGAGCCGGGGTTAGAGAGAAGAATTCTTTGCACTTCGCATTCAGAGGAGTCGCGAAGAGGTCGCAACACGGAACTCCCCATTTGCTGAAAATCTGACTTGCAACTGTCATATTCAGAAACCATTCATGAGGAGAGAGGATGGTTCTGCTCAATCTGTCGGCTATCACATTGGACTTGCCCAGTATGTGAGTAGCCACTAGAAAGTGTTTGGTCGAGACTGCCCATTCCCAAACTCTCATGGCTTCTCTGCAAAGAGGATAGGATCTGGTCCCTCCCTGTTTGTTCAGGTACCAGACAACTGACGTTGTCTGAGTGAACGGCAATTACGCCCTGAGGGAGATAATCATGAAGGGCTTGAAGGGACAGAAGTACTGCCCTCATTTCTAGGATGTTGATATGAAGTAGGGTCTCTTCCGGGTGCCATTTGCCTTGGACTGACCTGCCCAGGGAATGCCCCCCCACCCCATCTGGGAGGCGTCCGTGGTCAAAGTGGCCGCGGGAGGAGGCAGAACAAGGGGTCGTCCCTGATCCAAATTGGAGGGCACTAGCCACCAGCGAAGGTCCTGTTTGCAAGATTCCGTGATCCATATGAGGTGACTGAGAGGGAGTTCCTGAAAGGACCACTGAGCTGAAAGAAGCCACTGGAGAATTCTCATGTGCAACCTTGCCAAGGGGACTAGAAGAACCGTGGCGGACATGGATCCCAATAGCTGCAGGACCATCCTGGCTGGAGCTTTGGACCTGGGAAGTAAGACTCGAACTTGAGTCTGTATGGTTTGTATTCTGTCTGTAGGTAGATAGACCCGCATTCGGTTTGAGTCTATCTCTACCCCTATGAATATTATTCGTTGAGATGGCAGCAACACAGACTTTGGCCAATTGAAGGTGATTCCAAGGGAACTGCCCAGTGATATAGTGGCTTGAAGGCTCTGCATTAGTAGATGCCTGGAGGTGGCAGTTAGGAGCCAGTCGTCTAGATACGGAAACACCTGGAATCCTAGACTTCTCAAGTGAGCAGTCACGACTGCCAAACACTTGGTGAACACCCTGGGGGTTGTGGTGAGACCAAAGGGCAGCGCACGGAACTGAAAATGACTGCCTCCTAGGCTGAAGCGCAGATGTCTCCTGGATGCTTGATGTACCATGATATGGTAATAAGCGTCCTTGAGATCTATGGAGCACATCCAAACACCCTTCTCCAGCAATGGGAGAATGGTTTGTAGGGTGACCATTCGGAACTTGGACTTTCTGACTGAACGGTTTAGGATGCTGAGGTCCAAAATGGGCCTCAAGTCCCGGTCTTTTGGCACCAAAAGAATCTTGAGTAAGTCCCTAATCCGATCTGGTCTGCGGGGACCGGTTGGATGACTCCTTTTTGCAGCAGCTTTGAAACTTCTGAGGCTGCAATATCCCGTTGCCTGGGTGGCGGATCCGGGATTTTTTTGGACTGAGGTGGGGAGTGAGAGAAAGGGATGGTGTAACCTCCGGCGATAATTCGAAGCACCCATCGGTCCTGAGTGATACCTTCCCAGGCTTTCAGGTGCTTCGAAAAACGACCCCCGACTGGCTCCGGAGCTGCACAGTCGGGCAATCCCTCAGGGACTGTGAAAAGCTGAAGAGCCACGAAAGGACTCGCGGTCTCCAGTGTTGCGAGGGCCTCTGCCGCCTCTGGGACGGCGTCTTCCTGAAGAATTTCCCCCTCCTCTGCCTCTGGAAGGGGGATCATCCTGCTGAGAGGGGTAAGGCTTCTGAGATCTACGGAACCACATTTTCCCTCCTCTTTTAGCCTTGGGATAAGGCCGAAAGGAGTGGAAAATCGTGCCCCTACGGCAGTCAGAGTCTTACCCTCCTGTTCGCAGCGGGTCAGTGTGTCCTTTACCTTGGGTCCAAACACAGAGGACCCATCAAAGGGGGCGTCAGCAAAGGAAGACTTAAAGGCCTCCGCGAAATGACACAGGCGGAGCCAGGCTTGTCTCCGTAGAGCAATGCCTGTACCCGCCGCTCTACTCGCCCCTTCGGCCGCATAAGAAATGAGCCTCATGGACGAGTTTGAGATGGACGACATTGTAGCCAGCTGAGAGCCAACCGTCTGGGACAGCTCCTCAGGCAGGTTACCCAAGAGGGTATCGGACAGTTCTTTAATCAGATCCCTCTGAAATCTAGTAAAGTGCGTAAGATAGTTCAAGGACCTTAATGTAAAGGCCGCTGAACTCAGGGTGCGCTTTCCGTACCGATCCATGCTCCTAGACTCCTTATTAGGAGGATGGACGGATGTTGAAGCCTCTGCTACATCTTGCTGGGTAGCAGATGCCACCACCAAAGCATTTACAGCCACACCTTTAGTTAGAAACTCTTTTTCAGGGGGTGCCGAGAGGAACTTATTCAGACGAGCAGGCACCGGTTCCACAGAGTCTGGGTGTTCCCACGCCCTTCGACAGATCAAATTCAAGAGCTCATCGAAGGGCGGAGACACCCAGGAGGCAGAGGGCTGAGCCCCGAAGGCCTTCAGGAACACCGACTCATCAGCAGAAGGGGGTTTGGACTGCCAGCCGCCTCGTTGTTTTAGGGCTTCCAGGATGTCTGCAAAGGAGACATCATCCGAGGACGACTTAGGGGACCCCTCTGCGTCATCGAGATCAGTGTCTGATGTAAGAGACTCATCAGGGGAGTCAGCGTGCTTCCTCTTGCATGATCTCTTCCTGGGGGGTTCTTCCGAAGAGGCTTCAGAAGGACCTCCAGGAGGAGAAACCCCAGTGGGGGTAACCTCAGGCCCCGGGGCTCCGCTGTCTAAGGACAGGGGGACTGCCAAAGACCCAGTCTCGGTATGCAGGGAAGGAGCTGGGGAGACCGTGGAGGTAGCCAAGTAAGATTTGGCTAATGCACTCCTCATAGCCCTGAAGGCGGGACCACCAGAGTCCTGGGAGGGTCCCACCTCCGTGGCCACGACAGTGGACGGCACTCCCGCAGCCGACATACCAAGAGGGAGACTTGGGACCGAAAACATCAATCCTGAAGCCTCCCCACCAGGGCCGACGGAAGAAGTCCATGTACTGAACTCCGACCCAAGAGCCGGAGTTGGAGCAAGGGTCGGGCCTGACCCTAAAACCTCCACCGGTTCCACCAGCACCGGCTCCAACGGTGCCGAGGCTGTTGGAGGAGGAACCATAGTAGGGAAGTGGACCATCGGCTCCGAAGCCAAATGGGCTGGAGCCGAAACTAGCTTTTGGAACGCCGGAGACTGGAAGAGTCTAAGGAGCACCCTGTCAATGTCCGAATCAGACATCTTGGATGATCTGGAGGATACTGATCGGGCCCGAACCAATTTCTCCATCGGCTCCAAAGGACTCGGGGACCGGCTCCGAATGGACTCTACCACTATCGGCTCTGAGGGAGATCTCAAGGCAATTTCCCTCGGTGTCGATAAGGACTTCGGCTCCGAGGGGGAAGAGTCTGAGCCGGCAACCCTTATCGGCTCCAAAATCAATGGAGCCGATGAAGGTGACCCGCCTCTCGATGCCCCAGTCCTCGGCTCCGAAATCAGGGGGGTCGAGGCTGGAAGCATCGAGGCAGTCCATTCCACCCTCGGCTCCGAAGTCCATGGAGCCGATGGAGAAGTCTGCTTAGATTTTTTAGCAGTCGGTTCCGACTGACTGGTCGGAGCCGACGCTTTCTTCTTTTTTGAAGGCGAAGGAGAGGAAGATAAAGCTTCCTCGAAGGATGGCTTAATTAACCCCTTGAGGATTAATTTGTTTTTCCTCTCCTGGAGGACTCTTGATGAAAAGGCGTGACACACGCTACAAGATTCTTGTAGGTGCTTGGCGCCTAAGCAATAGACGCACGAGGAGTGGTCGTCCGTTATGGACATTTTATAACCACACCTCGTGCACTTTTTAAACCCCGAGGGTCTATGCTCTTTGGACATACTAATTTCGAAAAACAGTACCTGTATAAAGAGAAATACAACAAACTAAAGAACAACAAGAACAACAATATAAAAGTTTGTTTTTTTTTTTTTTTTTTTTTTTTACACAATACAGTGACCAAACCACACAGAAAGAGAGAGAGTCAAGACCCTCTAACTTAAACGGGCACTTGACCCACAAAAGAAACAGTAATAGGAAAGCAACAGGGGAAGGCCCCTCTAACTAAAACGGGAAACCTTCCCTGACGAAAAAAACACGAATTTCTCAACAAAACTGATCAATACACACTCGTATGACAACAATAGCTGTTAAAACAGCTTTTGGGTTTAAAGCAAGCAAATTTCTGACAGGAAAAAGCCTAAATAAATAGTACTTAGCCCAGCCAAGTTGAGACCGCATCTAAGCTTGTAAGCGGCAAACGAGATCTGGGGGATTAGTGGTGGTGCATCCTGGGATAAAGATAGCTCAGCCAATAAGAGGCCTCGCTCTATAGCATAAGCGTGCCGAGTCGGAGCCGAGGGATCGGCTCCGAGCCCATCAGTACAGAATGTAGGCGAGATAGGATCACATAACATCTACTCATTTAATTAAAGAATGCCAAAACATGATATGCCAGCTGTGTGAAAAAGAGGAGATGTGAAGCAAAATTGTAGAATGGAATGTAGAAAGTATAAAAAATAGTCACTTTTTATTTGACACTGAGCAGGAAAAAAATACTGGAAATATGGGGAAAAATGAGAAGCAGTTTGGGGATTTAAGGAAATCACAATGGACATGGTTGAAGGTTCATGATAGGGTAGATGAAAGCAACACAATGGAAGAAGAAGATGAATTAAGACAAGGAATGGGGGATGTGCATATAGGAATGCAGGAAGAAGTTATAACTGAAAGCATGTTTAGTTTATGCACCCATTATAAGGGAGGTGATAAGGCTGTATACAATCTCTGTTGGAGAAAGAATGAAAGTAAGAAACTGCAAAATAAAAATCCTCTTTCACACAAAGATAAAAAAGGAAAGGAGAAATGCCAAAATTATGTCAGTTAATTCTAACAGAATTAAAAGTAATATACGGAAAAACATTGTCAGGAAGTGATGACTTTGTTAAATACCTGTTATATTGCAGCAAATGGCAGAATGCTAATGACAACATTTTGGAAGACTCAGATTACACAGAATTTTGAGCAGGATTCATGTTTGAGGTAGTTGTATTACTGAAAAAAATATGAAATGAGAATATTAGACGTCACCATTGTTGTAACAGGGAGGGTTACTCTTAGATTTTGTAACAAAAGATGGTACATATAGAATAAATGGGGTTTATGTGAATATTGCTGTAAAAAGAGAGAAATGTTTGGTAAAATAATGACATATGCAAATGAGAAAGAAAAAGATTTTACCTAATGTTAAAGTCCAGGAATTATATGAAATAGAACAAATGTATATAAAGAAATGAATTACACATATTTTAAGGCAAAACTGAAAACTGAAATAGACTACTGTATTTTATCCAAAGTCTTACGAGAAGATAATGGAGGAGTTACTGTCACAGGTTTTTCAGATCATATGGCAAATTTTGTGAAGGTATGAATGAATAAAACTTAATGGGACGTTTGGCCAAGGAGTGGAATGGTCAGGTGACTATAAGGGACTTTTACAATTCATAAATACAATGGTAGCAGTTTTCAAGGGAAAGTTTAAAAAGTATATATGGGAGTTGAAAAAAGAGGGAAAGGTACAAAAAAACAAAATATAATGTGACACTAGGAAATACTGAAAGAATTTTAGGTGAGAGCAACTTTTGATCCTAGAAGAAGCAAAAAGAATTATATATAAAAAGGAAATAAATAATAAAAACACACTTATGCAAGCAGAAATATTATTTCAAGAGGAAAAAGGAAGAGGTATCCCCTATTTTGCCAACTTAGATAAGGAATGAGGAAGAGTGTAATAAAAGTAGTGGGTAACATGGAAAGAGATGAAAAGTGTACATGTAACAGCAATTTATTGCTTTAATAGTAAAGTATGTTAGGTGTATACATGAAAGTAACAAAGGTGATGAAAAAATTTATTGGGATGTGGAACAGTTTGAGGAAAGACTATTAGAAGTTTAGAAAAAAAGCAGGTAATGCAGAAGAGTTAGATGAAGTATTTATGGTAATGAATAGAGGATCAATTACAAGAATAGGTGCCATAAGTTAAAGGGGTAATAAAAGTTATTTGGAAAAAGTGGACAAGACATGTATTAGTAACTGGTGTCCATTAAAACTGAATAACATGGATTATAAAATGTGAATGAAAATAATATAAAAAAGGTTTTAAAATATTAAAGGGCATGAATACTGATGGGGTATATGAGATTAAAGTTAAGCAAAGTCAGGTGATGTGGTTAACTCATTAAGTAGTAAATGTGTTAGACTGGGAGATGCTAAAATAGTGGTAGCGGATGCCTCAAAAGCTTTTGACAGTGTAGAACCTAAACAGTTACGGAACAAAGACAAAGGTATTGCACTTACTGCCCACTGCTTATAAAAGACATCAGATATGGGTTCTTTTAAATAGTGGGTTAAGTAGAAAACTTGAGGTGTAAAAAGGCGCTTGACAGGGGTGCTCAATTAGCAGTGTTTGGTTCACTATTGTTATGGATATTATCAACTGTCAAGTAAAAAATAATAATATGGCAAAGTATTTATTTGCAAATAAGGCAAAAACTCCAGTTATATTTGCTTATACAGATGACTTAGTACTGGCATCAGAAACATAATTTGGATAAAGGAAATAATAGAGGAAGTAGGAATGTGGTGAAAATATGGGGGAGGGGTATATTTTTCCTTGACAGAGGTGTTATAAAAGTGTCCAGGTAAAATGAAACTAGAGAAAGGATGGTTAACATATATAATGAAGAAGTGATTGTGTATAAAAATAAGAATATTCACTGAATACAGAAATGGGGGGGGGGGGTAAAAATCATAGGAAATGGTATGAGAAAATATTGAAGGAAATTTATTATACGGACCCTCAGGAGGATTTGAAAGGTGATATAAGGAGGGTTATAAGAAAGAGAACTTTTTGTGGAGACTAACCTCAGATAAACTTCTGGTGAAAGGTCATATGGAATATAAAGTCAGGTCAGAAAAATTATACAGGGGATTTAGAAACACAGCAGGTGTGACTATGGTCAACTTGCCACTGTTTGCCTTGTTTATGTAATGAGGCCATGAGCTCATAAATAATTTACAGCTGGGAAAATCAGTGTGAAGTGAGGAAATATCCCACTCATGGCTGGAGCAGGGTCAGCAGTAAAGACACATACTATGGAACCGCAGCCACAGGGAGAGACTTGGACAAGTGCTTTGAAGTAGCTCAGTGCAAACATATGTGCACAGAACTGACACAAAGAAGTAGTCATGTGGAAACTTTAAATTGCTATTATATGGTGTTTTTATATATTTTTAACTAAATTAAAGGGAGGAAATGGAATTATAGGAAAGTAATAGAAAAGGGAGCAGTGGAGGGTAGGATATAAGCTGAAAACTTTAAAGAATGAACAGGATGGATGTGGGTAAGGTAGTTAAAATATTTTTATAGGTCATGTACTTATTTTATATATACACTGACAGTATTTTAGACTTCTTGGAGCCTCCCTGGGTTTGATGAATCTGGCTGGGCTGGTACAGGCTTGTTCTCTGGATGATGCAGGAGGACAAGGCGAACAAAACCAAAGAGTTGAATGTAACCAGTTATTTAGTCAGGATATCAAGAACCTCTAAGTAGCTAAGTTGTTGCAAAAAAGCACATGGACTATAGACCTTATACTTATCTTAAACAAAAAAGGAGTGCTGTAAACAGAAAAATATCCCTGGACAAATCTTCATTTTTTAGTCTTTTATTTGTAGGCAGATAAGTGACAGTATGTTAGGAAAAGCAGTGTGGAAAGTCAGAGTAGAGGGGAGGGGAGGTAGTAGGAGGCACACCAACATCGAAGACAGAGAAGGTGCAAATACAATAAGGGTGGAGGAGAAAAATGGAGAAGGAAACATCATACATACAGAGCATAGAAAGGGGTGTTTGGGAGGACTTGACAGAAAAATAAGGATAGAAGTAGACACAAATGGGAAGGTAACACCATGATGGGAGATAGGATGGGGGTTGTGCAATTGATATCCCTGTCAGCTATGACTCAGTGGTAGCTTAAATGTTACCCTGGGCTCCCTCTTCACTGGACCCTTGCAAAGATGGAGCAGCCAGTATGGGGCAGGGATGTGACTCAGTCAGCTGCTGGAAGAGATTCTCTAGGTAGCTGATACAGACATCTAACTATCAGGTAATCAACTCCAACACAATGGCTATAATCTGCCTGTGTGTTACAAAGGTGTCATCTGCACTGCCACTGCTACTGGTAGGGACAACAGCTCCAACCACCAGTGCAGGTCTGGATGGTGTGCTTTCTGGGGCTGATGTTTTAGTTGAGCAGGTGACCTTGCCAAGATGGCCTGTATATGGGGTAGATGGTGGTGCCACTTGCTGGAGGCTAGTATCTCTTTCTGGAATGATGGATGTAGGTATAGGTATAGATGAAAAGAGGGTGGGAGAAAGAAAAGTACAGATGCAATGAAAAAAAAATAGCTCATACATATTTTTGAACTTATGGGATTATAAGAACTGTACTTGACACTACAACAAACAGCTTCCCCAACTATAGCACAGTATACGACTTGGGGGAGGAGGACTTAGTCCCACATACTTCAGCATACGCAACCTAAAGACAATGCCTTAATGTGTTGAGCTACTTGCACAACACCACTGAGGCCTGCAGTTAAACATACAGTGAAAGCATCAAACACTCATTTTGGTACCTCCGCCATACCTCTCAACTGTACAGACTTTCGCAAAATGTCCAGATTTTTACCTCATATTTCTGGTCCATTTTTCATACAGTTGTGGTTTTCTGGCAAGTCATTGGCAAATCCTTTAATACTGAAGTCAGAAAATAATGATAGACACTTGAGTTTCAGGCTTCATACCCTTCAAAAAATTCATGTTAATCCAAAGCCTGCTATTCTATTAATTTTGAAGTTTGCAAGGGCGATATTTAAAAATTGCCCCTACTTTTTGCCATTTGTCTCCCCATTATTTATAGCTTTGGCCAGATTTTTTGCTCTAAGAGGTTGGGAGGTATGCTTTGAAATATGGAACTTTAGAACAGAATTGGCAGTACAGGATAAAATTAGAAGTTATGTACCTACCATAACGTTCCATGTTAGTTGTCTTCTCTCGCCTTCTTTCTTGCTGGATGGGTTCGGAGCCGATCCTCGGCTCTGACTCGGCACTTGCTTAGCTTGAGAACTCCTTTTACCAGCTCGAGGCAACCCTATATCCCATGATGCAAGGCGAGACTACCTCAGATCTTGTTTGGTAGCTAAATAACCCTGCCAATAATACTAATCCCAAAGGAAGAGCAAAACTAGCCTAGAAGAACTAGGCAAAAGTTCTTAAGATAGACTCTCTAAAGAACTAAGGAGAGTGAATCTGATAAAGAGAAACTCTTCAAGATCTGTCCAGGCCAGGGGGAAGGAGGGAGGGACGCAAGAAAGAAGGCGAGAGAAGACAACTAACATGGAACGTTATGGTAGGTACATAACTTCTAAATGTTAAGTTGTCAATCTCGCCTTCATTCTTGCTGGATGGGACCGCGTCCTAGCACCTGTATCCCGGGTGGCTCAATGGAACAGACTCTTGAGTACTGTGGAACCAAAACTGGCTCTGTCCCTGGAGGCCAAATCTAATTTGTAATGAGAGACAAAGGTATGAGGAGTGGCCCAAGTAGCTGCTGCACAAATGGTATCAATGGGTAGCCTATCCTGAAAGGCTGTAGAAGTGGATAGGCTCCTGGTTGAGTGTGCCTTCAGTTTTGAGGGTAGTTGCTTGCCTCTGAGCGAATACACATAAGAAATGGCAGAAGACAACCATCTGGATAAGGTCACTTTTGATACTGGGAGACCTTTCCTGTTTTCTGCATAGGAGACAAATAATTGATCTGATTTCCTGAATTGTTTAGTTCTATGCAAATAATATCTGAGCTGACGATGGACATCCAAAAAATGAAGCTTTTGTTCAGCTCTGTCAGAATAATTTGGGAAAAAAACTGGTAGATCGATGGATTGATTAATATTAGTTTGAGAAACAACTTTGGGCAGAAAAGATGGATTTGTTCTCAAGGATACCCTGTCCTTGTGAAAAACCAAGTAAGGGGAACGGATGCAGAGAGCTTGAATTTCGGATACCCTCCTTGTTGAAGTGACAGCCAGTAAGAATATTGTTTTCCAGGTCAGTAACTTTAAGGAGCATGAAGCAGACGGTTCGAAGGGGGGTAAAATCAAGGATGCTAACATCAAATTCAGATCCCATTGTGGAGGAGGATGTTTTATTGGAGGCTTTAGGAGAAAAACTCCTCTCAGAATGGCTTTGCATAGTCTATGCGACATAATGTTATGATCTTGCAAGCCAACATGATATTTGGAAATCGCCGCCAGTTGAGCTTTAACTGTTGATGAAGAAGATCCTGACTGAAAAACTTCAGCCAGAAAATCTAAAACAGAATGCACAGGTGCAGTAAAAGGATCAATGTGCCTGGAGTTTGCCAATAGGGAAAAACGTCGCCACTTGCTAGCATAAATCGTTCTGGTGGACGACTTCAAGGAAGCTATTAAGATATCTCTGACAGGATCAGAGATCATAGGAAGCCTGGCTAGGGAAGGAAGTGGAGCAACCAAGCAGTGAGGTTGAGAGAATGAATGGCCCGGTGCTGTTGACCCGATTGGTGGATCAGAAGATCCGGAACTGGGTCCAGATGCCAAGGCTGCACCAGGAGGTGACGATGTAGGGTCGGAAACCAAATTTGTCGAGGCCAATAAGGGGCAATGAGAATCAACTTGGCTCTCAAAATGGTAGCTTTCTGAATGACCTGTGGAATTAAGGGGAAAGGAGGAAAGGCGTACAGAAGTCCCCAGGCCAATCCTGGGTTAGAGAGTCTCTCAGGGATTGGCCTGGTAGGGGAAAGAGGGTGAAGAAGTCCGGGCATTTGTTGTTTTGGGGTGTAGCAAAAAGGTCGCAACAAGGGGTGCCCCACTTCAGAAAAATCTCGTCCACTACCAATTGATTGAGAGACCACTCGTGAGGCATGAGAATGGCTCTGCTCAGTCTGTCCGCTAAGAGGTTGGACCTGCCGGGGATGTGCATTGCTATCAGAAACCGATGAGAGGAGATTGCCCATTGCCAAAGTCTGAGAGCTTCTCGACACAAAGGATAGGACCTGGTCCCGCCCTGCTTGTTGATGTACCAGACCACAGACATGTTGTCCGTTTGAACTGCAATAGTCCCCGCGGGAAGAAAGTTGTTGAGGGCTTGCAACGTTAAAAGCACCGCTCTCATCTCCAGGACATTTATGTGCAGATGGTATTCTATGGGTTGCCAAGTCCCGTGGACCATCCTGCCCTGATAATGCCCCCCCCCCACCTGATCAGAGAGGCATCCATACTGACTGTGGCAACCAGAGGAAGGGGAACAAATGGTCGGCCCTGATGAAGTAGAGGGGAAGATATCCACCAGGTTAGATGAGTCCTGCACGATTGTGTAACCAAGATTTCGTGCCTCATGGGAAGGTTCTGGAACGACCACTGAGTGAATAACATCCACTGCAGAAGACGCATGTGGAAGCGAGCTAATGGTAGAAGTACAATGGCCGCAGCCATAAGACCTAGAACCTTCAGAACCAATCTGGCTTTGACTTTGCTGCTCTGCAATAAGATCCGAACGTATTTTTGGATGTCCAGAATTCTCTGATCTGTTAGTCTGGCTAATATACTGACGGTGTTTAATTCTGCGCCTATAAAGGTGATAGATTGGCAAGGCAGCAGAGAAGATTTTTTGAAATTCACCGATATTCCCAACCTTTTGCAAAGCTGCAGAGTGTAGTCTCTGCTCTGAAGAAGCTGATGCTTGGTGGTGGCGGAGAGGAGCCAGTCATCTAAATAAGGAAACACCTGGAATCCTTGACGTCTCAGATGAGCTGTAACCACTGCCATGCATTTGGTAAACACTCTGGGGGCTGAAGTGAGGCCAAAGGGCAGGGCTCTGAATTGATAATGACTGGTCCCTAGCCAAAAGCGGAGAAACCTCCTGGAGCGTCTGTGTATCTTTATGTGATAGTATGCGTCCTGAAGGTCTATCGAGCACATCCAGTTGTCCTTGCCCAGAAAGGACAGAATGGACTGAAGCGTGACCATCCGGAATCTTGCCTTCTTGACAAATCTGTTTAGATTGCTCAGGTCTAAAATTGGTCTCCAATCTCCCATCCTTTTGGGGACCAAAAGAATCTCAGTAGACGCGGATCCTACTTGGTCTGCTGGAACAGTCTGGATGGCTCTTTTTCTAGGAGCTTTGAAACCTCCTGTTTTGCCAAATCCCTTTGACCGGGTGAGATGTCTGGAAGGGATTGGTGAGGTCGGGATACCTTCGAAGGGATTTTGTAACCCTCGGATATGATCGACTGTACCCACATGTCTTGTGAGAGGAGCCAGGCTACTGGGTACAGCGATATCCTTCCCCCGACTGCCTCCAAGGGTGGACAGTCGGGCAACACCTCAGGGATGCTGAAAGGGCTTATCAGGAAGAGGCTCCCTGTTGCCCTGATTCTGGGGACCCCCCCTGCCTCTAGGGTGGCATCTATTATTGTTACCCCCTCTGCCTCTGGGAGTAAACTGACCACGTGTGTCCGGCGCTGCTCCTTGGGCTTTATGGAACCACATCTTTCCTCCTTTCTGACCCTTGGGATAGGGTCTAGAAGGGGTGGAAAAATGGACTCCTACGGCAGAAAGAGTTTTGCTGTCTTGCTCACACCTGGTCAAGGTTTCCTTCACCTGAGGTCCGAACAAAGCCAAACCGTCAAAGGGGGTATTGGTGAAGGATGCCTTAAAGGGGTCCACGAAATTACAAAGCCGCATCCAGGCCTGACGTCTAAGAGCCACTCCTGTGCCTGCGGCTCTGCTCACTCCATCGGCTGCATAGGATATGAGCCGCATGGAGGAGTTGGTTAAAGAATTTAGGATTGCTAGCTGTGAGGCAATCTTGTCTTGAGCCCCAGCAGCTGAAGGATCCTGAACCACTTCACCTAGTTCCTTGAGAATATCTCTTTGAAGTCTGGTGAAATGACAAAGGTAGTTCAGCGAACGCACAGCAAAGGTCACTGAAGAAAACATCCGCTTACCATACCTATCCATGGTCCTAGAATCTTTGTTAGGAGGATGGACAGGCACGGAAGGATCCGCAAGTTCCTTCTTGGTGGCGCCGCCACCATAGCATCCACAGAGACACCCTTAGAAAGAAACTGCTTGTCTGAAGGGGCCGTAATAAATTTGGATGGCCTCCTGGGGACAGGTTTCACAGAATCCAGGGCTGCCCACGCCTTCCGAGTCACTACCTGCATAAGTGGGTCGAAAGGCGGAGACACCCAGGAGGTGGAGGGTCGGGATCCAAAAGCCTCCAGGTATACCGACTCATCCTCGGAGGGGTCAATGGAAGGCCAGTTCCCCCTCTGTTTGAGGAGTTCAAGGATGTCTGAAAAGGAGACATCCTCAGAGAGGGACCGAGGGGAATCCTCCGACTCATCTAAGTCGGTATCAGATGTTGTAGACTCAGGGGAGTCTGTGTGTTTCCTCTTACACGTCCTCTTCCACGGGGGTTCCCCTGTGGGATCAGGAGAAACCTCGGAAGAGGAAGTTATTCCCAATGGGGAAACCTGGGGCGATGGATCCCTGGGCCTGAGAGCAAGAGGCTGGCAAGAGACATCAACAGGCACCGAAGAGGGAGGAGCTAAAGGGATGGACCGTTGACCTGGCTCAGGTGCCAGGACACTCCTCATCACCTCAAAGGCTCCCCTCCCAGGGAGACCAGAATACTCCCGTTCCGAAGAAACAGGAATTCCCGGCTCCACTGAGACAGAAGGCTTCGAGGCCGATGTCGGTGCCGAGCTTACCAAAGCCGAAGCCCCGAGAGGGAGAACGGGGTCGGACAAGGGTCCAATGCCACTAGCCCCCTCAGAGCCGACAAGGGAAACTCGACGACCGGATCCCTCCAAGGAAAGTCTCATGGAGAAGATCGGAGCCGAAGATGACGGAGCCGAAAGGGGATGTATCGGCTCCGGTGCCGACACGGTCGCTGTCCCGAGAAGCTCCGGCTCCGAACTCTGGAGGAGAGTCAGAGGAGGAAGTTCAAGGGGAAGAGCAATAGCCGAAGTCTGCTGAGACAGGCTATGGAGCATTTGGGCTAGTGCCTGTGACTTCAACAGCCTGCTTACCACCCTCTCTAAATCGTGGTCAGACAGCCTGGAAGATCTCGAAGATCGGCTCCGATGACTCCGTTCCGACAAAAGAGGAGACCTCGGAGCCAAGTGGATCGACTCCAAAGAAGGGGACCGAGATCTCTTCATGGACAAAGCCATCGGAGCCGACGTCCTCTGGGTTCCAGATGGAGCCGAAGACTTTTCGGCTCCGATACTGGATAACACGTCGGCACCAGCCGGAGCTGACAAGGCAACTGTAGACTGAGTGTCGGAGCCGGTAGGAACCGACACTACCACATCAGAGGAAGAAAGATCGGCTCCAGCCGGATCCGATCTCGACTCCGAAGGAGTCGGAGCCATCGGAGAAGGCTTAACCACTGTAGCCTGAACCTTAGGTGGCTTGGAAGGTTTACCCGACCCAGTCTTAGTGGGTGAACCTTCTGGCTTTAATAAGCCACGGAGGATTAACTTGTTCCTCCTCTCCTGCAGGACTCTCTGGCTAAAAGAATGACATATGGCACAGGAGTCCTGCAGGTGTAAAGGCCCCAGGCAGTAAACACAAGAAGTGTGACCGTCTGTCAGAGACATCTTCTGACAGCACGAGTCACACTTCTTGAAGCCTGAGACCTTTCCTTCCCTAGACATAGTCTAAGAAAAAAAGACACACACACACTAAAACAGTCACACTATTAATCCCAAAAAACACACACAGATAGGGATTAAGAACAGGGAGGCCTAGGCCTAACTGAAAATATTTTTAACTTTACAATTTTAACTTTAAAATTTAATTAAAGGGGAAATGGGGTGGGCTGTAGAAAAACTACACACTATCTAATACTAAGAAGAAAGGGAGAGTAAAACCCTAGACTAAACTGTTTGAAATATCAAACTCACCTGAGCTGGCAAAAAAGAGACCTCTTCGCAAAGCGACAAACGAGATCTGAGGTAGTCTCGTCTTGCATCATGGGATATAGGGTTGCCTCGAGCTGGTAAAAGGAGTTCTCAAGCTAAGCAAGTGCCGAGTCGGAGCGGAGGATTGGCTCCGAACCCATCCAGCAAGAATGAAGGCGAGATTGACAACTTAACATCTTACAGTATAAGACTACAGCTATAAGCTGTCAACCTACTCTAAAGACTGCCTGCAATATGTACACCTGTTCAGAGCTGAGTCACTTCTTTAACTTGTACGGTAACAAATAGTTGTTCTCACCCTGGCAGCATATAACGCACATAGACTACCTCATGTGCAGCTGCAAACTCTATGTTATTGCTTCTTGGACTATAAAGAGAGAGTGTGCGCACATCAGATCTGTTTATAAGAAGCATTGGAAGTATGCATGTGCATGTGTGACAAATTTTGCTTAAAGTACATCTGTGGTGCTGCAGCTGCAACTTCAGCCTCTCACTGGCCAAGGAGGTCAGGATGGCATTGCTTGAGGTCACTGTAATGATACTGGCATAGCTGAACTGTAAACAGGACTGCTGTCACACCTGTCACAAATTTTTCCAAAAACCTTTCATGCCTCTGTTTTATACTGGTGGCCCTCATACCCCTCCTGCAGTTGGTGTTAGTGGTGGTCATGGTGTAGTAGTTGGAGGAATGCTTAGCCCAGCAAGGTACATTTCCCTCACCTTCAGTAGACATTTTACTCCTCAGAAATAGTACTGAAATATGGTTGGCATATTGTGGCTACACCCATAATCCAGTTCATCAAATGCAATGTGGTGAAAGATGACACATTTGTTGGGATTGTCAAATGCATGTAACATATTTCAGTATTTGTACACTGGACTGTAGGGTATGAAACTTGGTAGAACTGTCTCTGCAGGGCAATGACTCCATTTCCATTAGGTAAGATGTGGAATTATATATACCCCCTGAACCTATTGATTAAACCACGCATGCATATGATGCTGCCAACAGGTGCCAAGGTGGGTGCACAGCTCAGTACAGAAGTGACATGAAGTTTTGACAGTAAATATGACACTCGGACTGAATGATTCAGAAAGAATAGTTACTTGAAGCCTCTGCATAATCACCACATCTAGACACCCACATTTGCACAAAATAAGTACAAGAAGGACAGTGAGCCTCAGGTGATTCTACTATCTGATTACTTAGATGTACTAGATCACAGCCTGTATAAGGTATGTTCTGATTTTCAGCTTCACTCTGCAAATCTAGCTACATTTATCTGTTGTTTTACTTATGTGCATAATACATTAGTTCTGGCATTAGTTTTATGAGTTGTTGAACTGGAGATAGAGAGTAAAAATATAATGCTAAGGCTGTTGTACCAAGGAATGTTAAGCCCAACTGGAAACACAACCAGCAGCAAGTACTCAGAGAAACATGAAGAAACTGAGATTTTGCAGCAAACCATTTTCTTGATGTATAGCTTTTAATTGTAACACAAGCAAGTGTTTTTAACAATGAAAGGAAACAGTCACGTCAGTGTCGTCATTGGAATTCTTAAAGGTTTTGGGGTATGGGAGAACATTTGTCAGTAGTGTTTTGGGCCTGACATTGTATAAACTGTCTTGACAGGTATAAAACATACCACCAGCATGGTATGCAGACAAGGGGAAGACAGTGAGGTAAGGAGTTGCCTGGAGCAGTCACTACCACCATGCTAATACCACTGTGTTAATGCCTACAGAACAATGCCTGCAAAGGATAAGAGAAATTTGAACAGTGACTCTACTGAGAAAGAAACACGTAAAACAAAGTTCTCTGAGGCAGAAAATGACATGCTGCTGCATGCCCTCCATCACTATGACCAATGGTTCTTTGGGCATGTTGCTGCTGATCAGACCTACTGAAACCTTGCCTGGAATGATCTTGTGGTAGACATCTGTAGATGGCCAGGGCCATACTTATGAAATGGACCTCTGTAGGGTTATTGGCATTATATGTGCTGCAGAGAAAAGAGCTGTCCATCTGGCATGGGAAGGTAGTGTAGATCAGTGTGTGTGTGTACCTTTAAGATCTATTCCAGTCTATGGGCACATGCATATAAGTACTGAGCATGTGCACGCTGTAGTGCCCTTTTGAGTTAGCAGCTGGAGTGAAAGCCTGTATGTGTGTAGTAGTCAGTCAGTTTGTTCATTTAATTTTAATGTTCCAGTCATCCATCCTGCTATGTTTGTGTGTAATAAACTATGTAAATGAACACCCAGACTCATCATCTTATTTGAATACACATGACGAGTGACATGGTGACAGAATGGGATCCGAAGTGAAACTTCTTCAAGGCCATGAGGCACACAGCCACAACTGGCAGAATATACAGAAGCAAGTCATCCAAAGCTCAAATGACTTGCAAACCGGTCAGAAACACACATCCAGTTACTAAAACTTGTTTAAATGATTTTTTACTCAAAAAATATAAAACAAAGCATTCAAAACATTCAGAATGACTTTCTAACTAAACAAAATGTTTGAAACTATGATATATTGATAAAATACTGCTAATGTTTACAAAAATGCTTGAAATAACTTCTGAATCACACAAAATGTATGAAAAAGGGGAAATGACTGTAATTTTTCACTATGTGCTTCTTTTTCGTATTAATTAAAGCTATTTGAGATACCCGAAGAATGCAAAGTGTTCGCAAGTGTGTGCAGTATTACAGTACAGTTACTTTGCAGAATACAGTTATTTCAAATTGTTGAGCAGTTTAATATTTTTCAAGTACCTGGTGTGTGTTTGAACATAATTACAAGGGCCAGGTCTGTACTGTGTTTAAAGCAATTTTGTTGGCATGGTAAAAGGATTTCACAGACCTGCTCCACTTGTATTTGATAATAATGTTGCTGAAAACTGGAAAGTGTTTGAGCAAGAGTACAATATTTTCAAACAGGCTGCTTTTTCTAACAAAGATGCATGTACAAAGGCATTTATTCTGCTTAGTTTAGCTGGTTCAGAAGCCATTGAAAGGGAGCATTCATTTGTGTATGGTCTAGCTGTGTATGCAGGGGAGGCTGTGGTACTGGCTGAAATGGGGGAAGACCCTGAGTGCTTAAAATGTAAATTTAGAGAAATGTGTAACCCCAAATAAATATTACAATGGAATGGCACATCATTTACACAAGAGATCAAAAGCCTGGTGAAACTTTTGCAGCATATACAACTGACTTGAGAAACAAGGCAAAAACGTGCAGATTTTGTGATTTAAGAGATGAGTTGATAAAAGACAGTCTTGTGTGTGGTATTAAAGATGATGCAGTGAGAAAGATTTTGCCCCAAGACAGTGATTTAACTTTGAATAAGGCCAAAGAGATTTGTCAAATATATGAGCTCAAAGAAAAGCACATGAATATGCTTACAGATGAGAAAAGCATGCTTGCAGTCCCTATGCTGATAGTGTTCATAAAACTAAGATGAATAAATTGGAAGGGCTCATGGCTGCTTCCAACTCAAACACCAACTATAAACCAACAAAATTAGCTGCAGTACCAAACTTTATTGTTAATTGTCATAATTGTGGGGGATATCATGAGCCTAAACAAGAGAAGTGTTTATCTTTTGTTCAGCAGTGCCACACATGTAAAAAGTGGAATAATTTCAAAAGGTTCTGTAAATCAAGAGGGGCACATTCTTTTATTAAGAGAGAGCATACAAGGAGGCAAGTTGATCACCTAGAAAGCTGCAACCCTACTTTTTATGTTGATGGTGTGTCAGTGCTTGGTGAAATAGTCAATGCAGTAGATTTGTGGGCAAAGAATGATGTATTTTGTACTATTCTGATTAATGGGAGACTTGTAGAGCTCAAAGTTGATACTGGTTCAAAGTTCAATGTTATGTCAGCAGAAATGTTTACCAAAGTAAGAGCTAGTAGGAAGCTTGAGCTGGAAAAGTGTGCAAAGTCTGTTGTTGCTTATGGTGGTGAAAAAAATTAAACCAAAGGCTTTGTAGTGCATTCATGTTATTTGGCTGGGAACAGCTATAACTTGCAATTTTATGTAGTCAAAAGGCAAGTACAGTTATTGTTAGGTGTCAAAGACAGTTTGAAAATGGCACTGCTTTCATTTAATGCAGAAGTCCACCATGGAAGCACATGTAATAACGAGAATTTCACACAAACTATTTTTCTGATTATGCTGATCTTTTTGAAGACAAGTTAGGCAAACACCCAGTTGTGTACTCCATGAAGTTAGATCATGAGGTACGCTCAGTTATCAGACCAGCACAGAAAGTTCCAGTAGCCATGCAAGGCAGGGTCAAAGGTGAGCTAGACAGAATGGTGTATCTAGGTGTACTCTGTCCAGTAGAAAAACCAACTGAATGAATATCCTCCATGGTGTTAGCTCATTAGAAAAGCTCAGATGATATTAGAATATGTATTGATCCAAGAGATTTTAACAAAGCACTAAAATGACCTTATCATCCAATGCATACAGTCAAAGAAGTTGCTGCTCTTATGCCAAACACCACTATTTTTTCTGTCTTAGATGCAAAAAGGTTCATTTTGGCAAATTTTACTTAACCAAAAATCTTCATTGCTCACCACTTTCAGTACACCATTCGGAAGGTACAGATTTTTGAGAATGCCATTTGGGATAAATTCTGCCAGTGAAGTCTTTCAACGTGAAATGCAACAATTTTTTGCTGGCTAGTCATGTGCTATTATAGTGGATGATATTCTTGTAGGAGGCAATGGTGAAGTCAAACATGATAGAAACCTCAGGAAAATTCTGGAACATGATCATGTAGTGAAACTTAAGTTAAATGCAAAGAAATGCAAGTTCGGGTTCCAAGAAGTTACTTATGTGGGTCATTTGTTTACCGGTTCAGGCTTACGACCAGATCCTTCCAAGCAAACTGCAATTCTTAAGATACCAGCTCCAAACAATGTTACTTCCTTACAGCTTTTTCTTGGCATGGTCAACTATTTGGGCAAGTTTATTCCGGATTCGAGTGACCTTTCAGCACCGCTAAGAGAGATGACATGCAAAGATATAACTTGGTCCTGGTTGGAACAACACCAAAGAGCATCTGATGTCCTGAAACAGAGAATTGCCAGTCAACCCACTTTAAGATTCTATGACATTCACAAACCTGTCACTCTTTCTTGTGATGCTTCGAAGCTTGGTCTTGGTGTAGTCACTCTTCAAGAGGGCAAACCAGAAGCCTATGCATCCAGAACTCTGACCCAAACCTAGATGCAGTATGCTCAAATAGAGAAAGAGCTCTTGGCAATTGTGTTTCCATGTTCGAAGTTCAAAGATTATATTTACAGCTGACCTATTCATATTGAGACAGAACACCAACCTTTGGTCACTATTTTAAAAAAAGCCAATGCACACAGCTCCTGTGATATTGCAATACATAATGTTAAAGTTGGAAAAGTACAATTTTCACTTGGTTTATACAAAAGGCAATCTTCTTTATCTTGCTGATACTTTATCCACATCACCCAGAAAAAAACACTGAAAAGCATGAAAATGGGAAACCCAATTTTGAAGTCATGGAAGTGAGAAATTTTTCTTCCATACATCTTGATGAGCTCAAAACTCACACAGCTTCAGATCCACTTTATCAGTCGAGGGTGGCCATTAAAACAATCTTGTTTACCACCAGATGTGCAGCAGTATTTTCCTTACAGAGACAAGATTTTGATGGAAGATGGTTTCATCATGAAAGGTCTAAAAGTGATTGCTCCAAAATCCTTGCAACAAGAGTATATTACAATCTTGCACTGTGGCCACCCAGGAACTGATTCTATCAAACGAAGGGCAAGAGGACTAGTATTTTGGCCTTCTATGTCAAAACACATTGTGAAAGAACTTTCAGCTTGCTCTGTTTGTAAAAGTACTAATCTGTATCAACAAAAAGAACCACTTCAGCTAAGCCAGATTCCTGAACTACCTTGGTCGGCTTTAGCTACAGATATTTTCGAATGGAAAGGTTAACATTACTTGGTGTTAGTCAACTCTTATTCAAATTTGTTTGAGATTGACCTACTTCATAACCTGATGTCTAATACCGTCATTATGAAGCTGAGTTGTTTCTGGCAATGGTGCACAGTTTTTAAGTCAGTAATTTAAAAGATTTGCTGGAAATTGAGACTTTATTTATTGCACTCCTTAAAATGGAGAACACCGATATCTGTGCAGTGACTGAGACCTGGTTCAAGGCTCTAGAAAGCACCCCTGCATTACCAGGCTATAACTCCTACCACACATTTTGGCCATCAAACCTGGACCAGAACACCAAAGGCGCAGGTGTGTCCATATTCATTAAGGATATCCACAGCTCCAGGCTAGTTGCGCAACATAATGCATCCGAGGTTATCCAAGTGCAACTAACTCTGGGCAAAACTGCAATCCAAATTGTAGCTTGCTACAGATCCCCCACCATGCCCCAGGATTCCCACTTCTATTTTCTTGATATACTGGAAAATATTAAGGTTCAACCAAACACCCTAATAATGGGCGATTTCAAGTACCCCAGCATTAACTGGGAAAACTACTCATGTACCAACTCCTTCACTCAACGCTTTCTGGAATTCATAAATTCCAATGCCCTAGATCAACTTATCCACACCGCCACCAGGGGCAACAATATCATAAACCTAGTCATTACCAACATGAGTGACCAGTGTTCCACACCTGAAGTCAACTCCTTGTTGGTCATATCCGACCATAAGCTAATCACCCTAGATATCCACATCCCGCCCGCCACCCACCATTAAGGAAACCACAGTAAAAAATTTCTCCAAAGCCAACTTCATGCTTCTTAAGACAGAAGTGACAAACTTCATTACACCCATGCAGATGGACCATACAGTTACGACTGCTGAATCCTACATAAATGCACTCTACAAGCACTTACACGAGTTCATGGATCATGCTATCCTAAACAGAACCAAGACACTATCCTCCAAGAAAAGGAAGCCAATCTGGTGGTCCCTGCCATAAACAAACTCTACAACAGAAGGAAGAAACTGTTGCAAAAGAGAGTAAAATCCCATGAGTGGAGGACCTCCCTGGTCAGCCTCAGCAAGAAGCTGAGATCCCTTATAAGATCCTCCAAAGCTAGCTACGAAAACAAAATTGCCACTGATTCTAAGCACAACCACAAAGCATTCTATAGCTATGTCAAGAATCTAAATGGCAACACCCAGATCTGCTCTGAGTTACAGAACAACGGCACAAAAATTACAGAACCAACTGATATTGCCAACATCCTGACAGATAAGTTCAGTGCTAACCTTACCCCCCTCTCACCCCCTAAAGGGCCCATATCTATACAGGAAGCATGAAGAGTCCCTGTAATAACATCTATGCAGGTAAAAGCTGTACTCTCTAAAACCAAAAACACAGCATCCATGGGACCTGACAACATCCCAGGCTGCGTTTTACATGAACTTCAGAACAAACTGGCTCCCCACCTAGGCACCATGTTCAATCATAGTCTCACGTCAGGCTTTCTGCACACTGAATGGCGCAATGCAACAGTTATCCCACTCCACAAAGGGGGAGCCACCACTGATCCTGCGAACTATCTCCCTATTAGCTTGATGAGCCTGGTCTGCAAGGCCTTGGAACGTATCACCGCGGAACTCATAAACAAAGACATTGTTAACCTCCAAACTCTGGACCTCACCCAGTTCGGCTTTGTGAAAGGAAGATCATGCCTTCTGAACCTGATCAACATCTTTGAGGCAGTCACCAAAGCTGTAGATGAGGGTAAGGTGGTTCACAGAGCCTATCTTGACCTCGCCAAGGCTTTCGACACCATCCCCCATTCTGGAATTATAGCTAAACTCACTAAACTGGGTATAAATCCCTATGTCATATGATGGGTTGCCAACTGGCTCACTGACAGAACCCACACTGTAAAAGCTGCAGACTCCATATCTGACTTCAAACCAGTGACAAGTGGAGTACCACAGGGTTCAGTCCTGGGAACTCTCCTGTTTGGTATTTACTTCTCTGAAGTACAGGCTAACACAGAAGGCCTCTGGATAATGAAGTTCGCAGATGACTGCAAACTAGGAGCCACAGTCAAGTCTCCAATGATGTGGACATCCTGCAGAAGAGCCTCACTGAGACAGATGCCTGGTGTCAGAGGCATGGCCTCAAGTTCAATGCCAAAAAGTGCATTGTCATCCCCTCTGGTAAAAACTCTGTACCCATGAACTACCACATAAACGGCAGTCTACTTAATACCGAATGTGTGATAAGAGACCTTGTGACCCAGGTGGACAGTAGTCTCTCCTTTGATAATCACATCACCACATCCTTCTATGTGGCACACCTCATCACAAAAGGGTTCTCATCCAGGAAAAAAGAGGTCATTGTTCCCCTCTACTCGGCACTCATTAGACTCATTATAGAGTGCAACGCCCCTTTAGGAATGTACCTCACAAGACATCTGCACCAGCTGGAAAGGCCACAGAAGTACTTCACAAAGAGGATTATTGGCCTCAAACAGATGCCCTACACTGACTGTCTCAAAAAACTCCAGCTTTGCTCTGTAGCATATCTCTGAGGAGATCACTGCCTAACATATAAAGCTATGTTAAACCCAGAGCTGTTGGACATGCTACACCTTAAGAAATCCCAATCCCTCCGAGCAACATGCTCTAGGGCCCTAAACCTTGTCACCACAATAAACAGGACATGCTGAAGGGATAGATTCCTGTCCCAGAGACTTTCTATTCTCTAGAACAAGCTACCCATCTATGTCAAGCAAAGTTCCTCATTAGCACTCTTCAAAAAAAAGTCTTGATGAGTGGATGGGAAATAGGAAATACACCCCAGGGATCACTTCTGTGGCTCTGCTTGACAGGGGCACAGGAAATTAACTTTCTTGGGTGGTGTAAGCCAGGGAACCTTGTTGGCTAGGCTTACTTAGGCCCTTGAGCCGATAGCCTAGTACCCACCTATGAACCTATGTTACAAGTAGTTCTAAATACCCACAATTGAATGGCCTAGCTGAACGTGAAGTTCAAAGTGCAAAACAGCTGTTGGAAAAATCTAAACGTGACAATATTGATGCTTTTTCTAAATCTGCTCAATTTCAGAAACATTCTTTGTGACAATCTTCTTGGTTCACCTGCCCAGAGATTAATGTCGAGACAAACCAGAACCACACTACCAATCAGTAAGAATTTGTTGGTTCCAAGTGCTAAAAACAACAAAGCAGTAAAAGCTCAACTCCTAAAGAAGTGTTTGTCCCAAAAGACCTACTATGTTAAAACCAGCAAGCCTATGAATCCATTAAAAGAGAGACAGTGAGGATGCAGACAGCAAAAGGATTCGACTGAATAGGACTTGTGAAACATTTGTGTGAAGAACTGAGAATGTACATCGAGTCACAAGGTATGGACTTCAGGCAAAATCAGAAACATTTATTACTGATGTCCGAGCCAGTGTTACAGCATCTTGCCTGTAATAAAGACTCTAATTCTCAGAATGATTTGTCCAATGTTCCTGTTCCAGAGAACATTTCATCGTCTGTTCCTGAAAGTATCCCTGAAAATCCTGAAGAAGAACATTCCCCAGTGACTGTCTCTGTTTCTAAACCCAGTTCTAATTATTATATAAGGTCAGGTCATATCTCAAGACTTAATCCTAAATACACAGCAACCTGGACATGATTGTTATTGTTTGTATATATTTGTATAATATGCATGCTCATCCAATTGTCATTTTTCATTGCAAAGCAGAAGAGTCAAAAAGGGAGTGTGTGTGTGTGTGTGTGTGTGTGTGTGTGTGTGTGTGTGTGTGTGTGTGTGTGTGTGTGTGTGTGTGTGTGTGTACCTTTAAGATGCTATTGCACGTGCAAACAGTAGTGCCCTTTTGAGTAGCAGCCGGAGTGAAAACATGTATGTGTGTAGTAGTCAGTCAGTTAGTTAGTTTGTTTAAGTTTAATGTTCTAGTCATCCATCCTGATATATCTGTGTGTAATAATCTATTTAAACAAACACCCAGCTTCATCATCTTATTTGAATACACAAGACGAGCGACAGCTAGGTTGATGAGAGATAAGTTGTTGGTCAAGCCGCGTCTGAAGGAGATGGAGATGTTTCTGTCCACTGTAAGAGGCAGTGAGACTTCTTCATGGTCCCACAGTGTGGTGCTGGACATTGGTGCAGAGCTTTATCATGCATAAGGAATATCATCTGATGATGCTTTGGGTTATACAGGAACACTGTGTATTCAGACTGTATGGCCACTACAGTATTTAAATGTTTGGTCTGCAAACACTACTTCTACTACATCTGAATTTGAGGTATGTTTCTGATGCTCGGTTATACTTACACAGGATATTTACTTTGCTTTGTTCATAAGTAATTCTTTACCTGCCACTATTACTGTGGAACTGCCACTGCCTAACACCGGTGGATTTTCCACTGGTAATGATGGTGACAGGGATGAGCTGGCATGGTTAGAAAATACAGTATTTGTGTTGGACAAAGGGAAACTGACCAGTGGATCTCCTATAAAGACTACAGACACCTAACAGACACACACATCCCACAAAGAGGACAGGTTACTGGAGCTGCTTACAGTAAGAGAAGTGCAACACCTCTACAGAACAATTGTCAGAATCTGCCATAAGTCTCCAAAAGGCAGTACACACAGGGGAAGTGAATACTGGTGCTCATCAGAGACATGGTTGCTACCCTCTCTCTCTACAGTTGCTGTGTCAATGGCTGCAGCCCAAGGTATGTGCATGGCCATCATGAAGTTACAGACTAATGCCATGGCTGTCATTTCAGAGGTGGTACAACTAATGTAGGTTGGGCAAAATGTAAAGGGTTTAGTTAAGTTTCATTTCCTGAGGCTGAGGCAGAATTCTTTCTAAATTACATGGTAAAAAAATGTATTCCATACTTAGCTAAAACTGTAAATAAAAGGTTGCAGATCGATTTTTACTAAACTTGACATATTTCTATTAGATATTCACAACATTTCAGGCCTATCTGCTTCTGTAAGGTTCTATCAACAAATCCTCCAGAAATGGTGGCCATCATGACTGTGGAAGTCCTAGATCAGAGTCATGCAGCTCTAGCACTTCTAAAGCTACATCTGTTGTGTAAGGTACTATAGCCAGGACAAGATGTCTCCTGGGTTGTGTCAGTCACAGCAGTGGAATGTCTGGTAATGGACATTGCTTTTGGTCATACAAAACACCAATATCTAGCCAGGACATACATATAACCAACGCAAGTCTGGGTGGAGGGAAGTCTCATGGGCAGGTGCATTTATGGTATGCCCAGCCCTCTACCAAGCATGTCCTGAACCTGTCCAGAAGATCAAGCTACAGTGCTGTAACTACTACTGAGGCTGTATCCCAGCATACTCACACATACATACCACCACGGACATCTATGCTTCATACACTCTGATATCCAGTGACTAGATATTCACAAAGTCTTTTATGTTAATGCCCCCGACCCTACACACAAGTGCAGTCTTAAGTTTTCAGTGTCCTCAGCACTAAGACATTCCCCTGTGAAAAACATTGCTCACTTGTGCTCCCTCCCCCACCTGTGCAAATGATGTTAACTGTGACCTGTCCATTCTATACAATTACTTGGGATGACCATGTTTGATGCACAGTGTTGCCAAACTATGAATGGATAAAGCACAGTCTAGTAGCGGTTTTCATGCATCACTGTTAATATTGTGTAAATGCTCTTCTATAGGCTGAAGTTGTATACAGGCCATTGCGTCTTTGCTCTTGCCACAGCATACTGCTCTCATCTCCTTCTGGCATGTTCAGCTTCTGTTGCTGGTTCCTCCAATGACTCCTCATCTGGCTCAACTCCACTGCCTGGTTTGCTGGGAGCTGCTTCTCATGTAACTGTGTCCCCTGCTGTATGGGCATCCTGAGTATGATATTGTTTAACATAGGACATACCAAAAATAATTTTGAACATGTGCCAGGGTCATACTTCAGGGCACCAAGGGATGAATCCAGACAGTAAAAGCATACCTTCAGCAGCCCAAACATGCACATCATATTCACCATGATTTGGGATTGGGCATAGTTGTAGCCCAGGTCTGTTTCATTCTGTGGATTTCTGACAGCTGTCATCACCTAGGATTCTGTGGCATACTGACACTGCCTAAGATTCCCCTGTGAGATATCTTCCCCTTGTAAACTGCTGGCACATTTAAATGTGTGCCATATGTAGGAGTAATGATAACTGCCTAGGTGGCCTGTTGACACTTTGTAGATGATACCCTGTACTTTACTAACTAGCTGGCAGTGAATGAAGTGATACCCTTTGCATTTCATGTATCTTTTTCCAAGTTTCCCAGGTAGGGCATTTACTTCAATGTGGGTACAGTTCATTGCCTCCATTACGTCAGGGAACTGGGCTGTATCACAGAAGTCCCACACTGTGTTGCCTGTCCCGTGTGGAACTGGAATGTGGAAGCTACACTTGGTGTTGCACATGCTGAACCATGGCATTGAGGAACTGCTGGAGTATTCTCAAGGCAGATACCTGAGATACTCCCATGTTATTCCTTGTTGGTTACTGAAAGGTCTCTAGCTAGTATATGTAAGGCAACACATACCTTGCTGTCTACTAGGATAGGTAATTCATGACCTCAGGGGGTTGGGGGTTGGCATAATAATTAAGGTGTTTACCTTACAGACATATGGCACAGAGTTTGACACACACCTTTGAAATGCAAGGCTAGACTTAAGACCCCCTGGAGTCATTAGCCTTGTAATCACCTATGAACTGTAGATGAGGTCAGCACATGTCTACCACATCCTGCATGGTGTCTCTACTCACACTGCACTAGTCCACAATGTCAGTATGGTGGAGTCCATGCAATGTTATGTGCAGTGAGATGACACATCATATCCAAGGGCAACAATAACGACCTCCGTGGCTAATAGTGGTAATAAGAGCTTCTTGCATATACACATTAACTAATGCAGTGGCAAACTCTAATATATTCTCACACTTCTATAACAATATGTTTGCAATAATTCAGCTGCAGTCATTACCACTAGTCTTAAGCACTTTGTCCCCTTTATATATTTCTGAATCACTCTGCCATCTTGATTTACCTCATTTGCATACATGGTGCTATTTATTTTAATAGTGTTTCTCACTCCATCTGTTTATGTGGTCATTAGCATATACCATAGCCAGCACTGCTGCTCAACTTGCATTGCTCATGAAAAGTTTGTCTTTAAATTGCGCAGGCCCTGTGCATGGCCGCTTGTAGTGCAAACTCATGTACCACAATGCAGCTACATTTTCTAAATCTAAGCCTATGTTATGATTGTAAAGAATCGGAGATATTGAAATGTGTTCTTCATATGTGGGAGGATTAAAAAGTGTGGGACTAGATTTTTAAGAAAAATATAATGTGTAATATATGTGAAATAAATGATGGATGTAATATATTAAAAGGACATGACAAATGTAAATGTTAGAAAATTGAAATGAAACGTTTCAGGATTTTGTAGGGAAACATGGTAAGTTAAAACTATAGTGTTTAACAAATAATTTTTATCAGATTTTATAAAAAGAATTGAAATGTCTGTGTAAAATTAAATGGGGATGGAAATACGTGACAAACAAAATACAAAAAAAAAATAAACATCTTTTTCTTATAAATAGATTTGTACAAATATATAATTAAGTTGTAACATAATTAATGACTGTAAATATGTAAAATATGTAAAGAAATGAAAAACCTCCAACTCTTTTCAATAAGAACTGTGGGGTCTTTTACATCCACTTGAGCTACCATCAGGCAGCCAAGACCTTGGTTTAATGCCTCATCCAAAGGACAGTACACTGAAGACTCCAGCATCCCCTAATGCTGCATTGCAGTGTCAGTGAGGAAAATGAATCCAGCCACCTGGAGTGGGAATGGAACAGTCTCCAGATATTCTTACACTAAAGTTGCGTGTGCTATCTGTTTAGCCACTGACACATAACAAGTGAATCAACACACAGGAGGGTGTTGAGGGATTTCGAAATTACAGCTTAGCTCACCCATCCATCATCAGTCTGTGGGGATGTGAAATTGTAGTAAGCAATGCTTAAACAAAAGTATGTGCTCACCATAATGCTAGGTTTATGTTGTCTTCTTCCATCCATCTCAACTGCTGGAATATCAGATCTGACCAAATTTGAAGCTGGCAACATTCAGACCTTTGGATCCAAGACTCAGGCTCTGACAAAATCCTCAGATCAAGTTTGTCTGCCTATAAAAAAATAACCCTTCTTATTTCATACTAACAAGTAAAAAAAGGCCTGAAATGAAAACAAAACATTCAAGGACTATAAGAAAGACAAGGCTCCGGTCAGGTCCAGTACAATCAAGAGCCCAAGACAATGACAATTTGGCAATGGGACAGAGGGAGCCAAAGTTGAGATGGATGGAAGAAGACTATATGGATTCAGCATTCGTATATGATATTGTCTTTTCCATCCATCTCAATTGTTGGTACAGAGTCTCCAGCTACTACAAACCCTGGGAGGACTTATGGTAGGATATTCCAAAGAAAGGTGGAGACAGATAAAGTTTGGGACCTAGACTGTAGTTCCAGCTTGCAGTGGGAAATAAATGTGGGCAAAGTGGACTAAGTAGCTGCAACACGGTACTATCAGTAGGAGCTCTAGAAAAAAAGCAGTGGAAGTGGAAACAGCTGTAGTAGAATGAAATTTAGGCTTGTGAGGTGCCAACAATCCTTTGGTTCTATAAACAAACATAATGGAACTGAACGACCACCTGAGTAATTTAAACTTGGAGACAATATTTACCAATTTAGTTTTACAGAGAGAGAACAAGTTCATCATTTTCCTGAGGTCCTTGGTTTGGTGCAAATTAAAGCATAGTTAATGATAACCATCCAGCAAATGCAAGATTTATTCCCCCTTGTTTAAAAAATTGAGAAAGAAAACTGAAAACTTAATTGCCTGATTTAAAGCAGATTCAGAAGTAACTTTGGGGAGAAAGTGGTTTATGCGTTTGTGCATTAAGGCCTACAGTTCTGAAATCCTCCTTCCTGAAGTAAGTGCCACCAGAAAGAGCAGTTTCCAAGAAAGGGATTTCAGTTCTTCTGCCATGGCTAGAAAATCAAAAGGGAGCTTCGTCAAGGCTTGAAGTAAGGCAGTAATATCCCAAGGAGAAACAGGGACCCTTAAAGGAAGTCACTGAAGGATGCTGCCCCATAAAAAGGCTTTTAAGAGTTTCAATGAAGCAACTGGAGTATGGTCTTTACCCACATCAAAATTCAAATTACCTGCCTACTGAACTTTGATGGCAGAATAACTAGCTCCTGCAAGAAGCACGCCTGCCATACAATCTAAAATCAATGGTAATGGAGCTGAAAAAGGATTCAGACCCTTAGTATATGCCCAAATGAAAAATCATTTCCATTTGCTTCTATAAACTTTCCTGGTAAAAGGTGATTATGATGATGACAATATGTGGATTACAAAAGATGAAAGTCTGGAAATTCTGGCCATCATTGGAAGTGGTAAATCCAAGCAGACCAAGCAGTTATCTTCATGGGTTTGATGTCTGGGTGAGACTTGCAGGATGAGTAAGAAACCAAATCTGGAAGAGGGTTCTGCACCAAGGGAGGATATACCAATGGAAGCCATACTAAGGGGAACCATACTTTCAGAGGCCAAAAGGGTTCAATGGGGATCACCTTGGCTTTGCACCATGATGCTTCCTGCAGAAACTTAATCATGAGGGGAGTGGGTGGGTAAATGTATAGGAGATCCTGAGGGCAAGGATGGAATTCCTTCAGTGACTTTCCCTCTTAGGGAATCAGGGCAAAGTACCTTTTGTATTTGGTGTTGAATTCAGTTTCAAACAGATTGCAGCAAGGCTGGTCCCAGCAGCTAAAATTCTTGGTAGCCACCAACTGATTGAGAGACCACTTATGAAGAAGGAGGATGGACCTGCTCCACTTGTCTGCTAATGCATTGTTTTTTCCCAGGATATGCAATGCAACCAGAAAGTGCTGGTAAGACATCTCCCACTGCCAAACCCTCATGGCCTAAAAACACAAAGGTTATGAGCAAGTTCCTTTTTTAGTTGAAGATGTACCAGACCACCGGCATGTTGTCTGTGTTGTCTGTCTGACACTCCTGCAATGCTAGGAGGAATGCCTTCATCTGCAGCACACTGATATGGAGACTGGCCACTGTCAAACTCCATATGGCTTGGGCACTCTTCCACTCAAAATGTTCCCCCAAACCAGAAGGGAAGCATCAGTGGTTACTGTGGCTACTGGTGAAGGGAGAATAAAGGGTTGGCCTAGAGAACATGAGGAGAACTTAGCCAATGATGATCATTCTGTCTGAAGATTCTTGTGAAACTGATTGGAAAATGCATGGGTTTGTGTAGCATAGACCACTATACTAAGAAGTTCTACTGTAGCACCCTCATATGAAATCTGGAATAAGGAACAAGAGCTATAAAAGCTGCTATTAATCCCAAGAGGCATAGGATGGATCTTGGCATGGAGGCTTGTTGACGGATTCCAGGAGTTTGGTTATCTGCAAGGTGGTGTTCAGGTGGCATCCTGTGAATTCTTTCACTTGGCCATGCATCAGTTTGGACTTTTCCAGGTTAACCATGATCCTTACGTGAAGGCATAACTGAAGACAGAAATCTCAGACTTAGATTTGCAGATCCCTTGTTGCAGCAGTTATCAACCAATCATCTAGAAATGGGAGCACCAAGAGTCCCTGCATCCTATAATGTGTTGCAACCACTGCCATATATTTGTTGAACACCCTGGCGGCTTTGGTGAGACCAAAGGGCAGTGCCCAGAACCCAAAATGACTGTCTCCCAGCAGAAAGCAATGAATTCTTCTAGACTGTCTAGTTACCTTTATATGATAGTAGGTGTCCTGCAAGTCCACTGAGCACATACAGTCATCCTTCCTCAGAAGAGGTAAAATAGACCGAACCATGACAATCTGAAATTTTGTCTGTTTTATAAACCGGTTTAGGGGGGGACAAAGTCCAGAATGGGCCTGAGGTCCCAATTTTTCTAAAGAACCAACATGAATCTAGAATAGACTCAGTACCCCTGCTGGTCTTGTGGGAACTCCTGTATGACTCATTTGTCTAGCAACTTTGTGACTTTTTGAGCTGCTGCCTAACTCTGTGAGGGTGAAACAATGGGAAGCTTTTTTGAGACATTTCAGGTGGGCACATAAAGGGAATGACATAGCTTCTGAATACAAATGCCTGCATCCAGTAATTGGGAGTGATGGCTGAAGAGGTGAAGAGGTGTGTGAGTGCAGAGATAATCAAACCCTGACTGGCTGTAGAGAGTGGCAGTTGGGCACCCTTTCAGGAGCACTGGGATGGTTTGCTAATGAAAGGCCTTCAAAATTCTTGGTTCTGTGGATCACCTCTGCCTCAAGAAAGAAGTCAATTGTTGTTGTTGCTGTTGTCCATCCCCCCATGCCCATGGATCCAAAGGTCTGAATGTTGCCATCTTTAGATCTGGTGGGATTTGATATACACAACACATGAGACAGATGGAAAAGACAACATCAGATCTAAAGTTTTATGCTAAACAGAAACTTTAATAAAAAATAACACTATTTGTTTACTTATCTCTTTAGTTATTCATATAATTATGCAGGTTTTGTATTTGAGTGTAGCATGTTCAGAGCAAAACACAATTCTTTTACTAGGGACCTAAACCTTGTCACCACAATAAACGAGACTTCCTATGCTCTGGAACAAGCTACCCCATCTATGTCATGCAAAGTTCTTCATTAGCACTCTTCAAGAAAAATCTTGATGAGTGGATGGGAAATAGGAAATACACCCCAGGGATCACTTCTGTGTCTCTGCTCGACAGTGGCACAGGAAAATAACTTTCTTGGATGGCGTAAGCCATGGAACCTTGCTGGCTAGGCTTATGTAGGCCCTTGGGCCGATAGCCTAGTACCTACCTATGAACCAATGAACTAGCTAAGCTAAGTTCTTAATAGCAGATACTCTCAAAATACTTGGCAATGCACCTTCTATGTGTTCTTTTGCTTAATTTTGACAAATATCTGTTCTACGTTGAAAGTGAGAATTTCAAAATAGGTGTAAGATAAATAAAATATTTTTTGCACGGAGTTCGCACTCCTGTGCTCTTAATGTGGTAACTGCACCCCCTCACCCCTGCTACTTATAGCTCTTAGCAATAGTGGATGTGCCAATATAAAAGGGATATAACGATGTGCCAAAACCCAGAACTTTCTAGCCACTAGTTCCTGTATTTGGATCCATGCCAATGTCATATCCGGTGTTTACATATGGTTGGCTTTAGCTCAAGGTCTTCAGGAAGATATGTACCCCACTGAGGATCCTTCCGTTTTCTTCCCAACTTTTGTTCAGAAATTTTCTTACTTATGTTAGAAAAAGAAAGTGTGAGTGTGGAAGCCTAATACCATACAAGGACTCCCAGTCTAGCATTGTATTCTGTTTAGGGACTGAACACTATGTTAAGTTGTGTTCAGTTTGTCAGTTGTTTACCTCCAAGATCATTAGAAGTAGGTTAAACTCCCTTCATATTTATCTAAAAAAATAGACATCTACAAGAATTGGTGCAAATAGCCAATGTACTGTTCTCCTCTGCTTCAGATCCTCTGCCCCAGGTTAAAAAGAGGCAAAAAAGTGTCAAGTGAGGCAATTAATGGAGACGTTAATCCTCTTCTCTTGTATGGTCTGTGACATATACCTTTGCTGAGGTGCATTTGAAGCCCTGGGACCATCTCTCTACTTCTTCTGGGCCCTCTAGCATGACACCACTACAGCCCAGGATCCTCACAAATTTGACCAGACTATATGTTTCATTGAGTCATCGGGAAGAGGGAACCAAGAATTACTTTACCTGAGAGAAGTATTCGCCAGGTTCTTGTAAGGGAAGAAGCTGATGGCTTACTCATGGAGGTCAGGCCTGTGGCTTCAACCCCAAAAATTATACATTTGGACACTCCAAAGGGTCATACACATAAGACCAAACATATATCATCCCCAAGACCTCTTCTAATCAGAAAGGGAACAAGGAAGTTTGGTTTCATTTTGCTTAAAGGCTGCATATGGCTATACAGTTATTTCAGTCTTCTCTGCCTATTTCTTCTGCTTCTTCTTTCTCTTCCACTTCTACACATACTAAAAGGAAGAGAGTTTCTTCTTCCGTTGCAGAAGAGGATTTCTTTGATTCTGATAATGAAGGCTTTGATTATTAATCCCAAATTCCTTCTTCAATGAATGTGACTCTGTGGCAGAGGATGCATTATTTTTTGACTCCTACGAGAAAATTTGCTTTGTTGACACGATATGCAAAATAAAAATAGTTTGAAATAGGAAGGTAAAGATGTTTCTGACTCCCAGCAAAGGTACTTTGATTTAGTGTTTATGGAAACCCCTAAACCAGTCACTATACTTCCAATTCTGTGGGCTCTAGAAAATGCTTTTTCTGCTGCTCTTATATTCCTGGACTGTCAGACTCCAGCCCCTAAAAAGCCTGACAGGTTTTATAAGGTTCCTGATTCACATATTTACTTCTATAAAAAATCCCTTTGTTGAGCCTACTGTTATATCTTTGGAAGCTGATTAATATGGTAGATCCATTCCCTCTTCTGATCCGATTTCAAATAATAAAGAAGGCACAAATATCTGGCAGTCAGCCACCTTATCATTTATTGCCATAAACTGTCAAACATTCATCCAAGTCTCTCATCTACTTTGATTTGAAATCTAATGTTATGGGCATGCATAACTCTGCCTCTCAGGTAGCGAAACTCACAGTCAAATGTGGCTAGGATACTGCTGATGCTGTCTCCAGGGCTGCTGCAACTGGAGCAATTATGAGAAGATATGCTTAGTTAAGAATACAGTCTTTTTTCTTAGGGTATGAAAGCATAATTGTTAGATGCTCCTGTAGATAAGGATTTCTTATTTGCCATCACATCTGCAGACGTTTTCAAAAAGTAGGAAGAGAGGGGTAAACTCATGCAGTGTGTGAAAAAAAAAAAGTTATGTACTCACAATACATTCCATCTGTATTGTCCATTTTCATTCTTCCTCACCTGTTGTGTTCGGATCTGACCCTCTGATCTGACTCGGCCAGTTTTTCCAGCTCATGGAACACTGAAACTCTCAAGCTTATCGCTTACCCACAATGAACTAGTCCCCTACCATACCTCAGATCTTGTTTGCTGACTTTTAAGCCTATACAGCATTTAACAAATATAAAAAGATGAAATAGTATATGGAGGTCAAACAAAGGAACATTGGCTCCTTTAGCCTCTTCTAATCCTTCCAAAAGTCAAAGTGGTAGGCGGTTGGAGGGAGGGAAGTTGAGGAAAATTGAAAACAGACAACACAGATGGAATGTTATTGTGAGTACATAACTTTTTTATCTGATGTAGTTATTTTCATTCATTCCTCAACTGTTGGGACAGAGTCCCCAGCTACCTAAATCCCAAGAAAACTGTAAGGAACGATATTCATGAGCACTGCTAAGCCGAAGACTGCTCTTCCCCTAGAGACCAGATACAATTTGTAATGAATAATAAGGGTATATGAGGGTTAGCCCAAAGTGCCCCTACACAAATATCATCCAAGGAAGATCTGGTTAAAAATACTGAAGAAGTTGTCATACTCCTGGTAGAATGAGCTTTTAGAGGTTTTGGCAGACGCAAACCCAATTTTCGTTAACAAATGAAATAAAATCAGTTATCCATTTGGCTAAGATTACTTTAGTAATTGGTTTGTCCAGTTATGAACCCAAAAAGGAGACAAATAATTGATCTGATTTCATGTCCTATGCAGATAAAAACATAAATGTCTGTGAACGTCCAACAGGTGCAACATATATTGTCCTTTGAAAAATTCTGGAAAAAAATAGAAGGTTGATAGTTTGATTTATAATGGGTTCTGACACCACCTTAGAAAGGAAGGATGGGTTAGTTCATAAGGATACCCTATCCTTATGAAAGATCAAATTAGGTGGCTTAGAAGATAGGGCTTTAAGTTCTGGGGCTCTTCTAGCAGATGCAATGGGCACTAAAAAAAGACTGTCTTCCACATTACAAATTTTAGTTCACACTTGGCTGATGGTTCAAAGGGAGATTGGGTCAAAGACTGTAAGTCCAAATTCAAATCCCACTGGGGAGTGGGATCTTTAAAAGGTGGTCTTAGAAGAAAGGTTCCTTTTATAAAGGCCTTACAAAGTTTGGAAAGCGCTAAAGCTGAATTATTTATTCCAATGTGAAAATTACAAATGGCAGCTAGTTGTACTTTTATAGTTGAAGAACTAACACTTTAATTAACAAATTGTAGCTAAAAACTCAAGAACTTTAGGTATTAGCACTGAAAAAGGGTCAATGTAATTTTGCTACACCCAAATAACAAACCTTTTCAATTTACTTCTGTAAATTTTTCTAGCTGAAACTTTGTGGCGGATGGGATAGAAGACCCTGGGTTGTTAAGCTATCAGTAGAAGTAGAGAAACCATGCAGTCAATTTTAGTCCTAAGCTGTCTGGGTGTATCATGTCTGTCAGATGAGTCAAGAGGTCTGGAACTGGATCCTGAATCCATGGTGAGTGAAACAGATGAGGACAAAGAAAGGGGAACCAAATCTGATGAGGCCAATAAGGAGCAATGAGGATGACTGTGCTCTTTAATCGAGATGCTTTCTGAAGGAATTTGGGGATCAGAGGTACTGGAGGAAAGGTGTGGAGGAGACCGGGGGACAGTCGTGGACAAATTTGAAATAGATTGTACGGTAGCCAACCGTGAGGCTATTGAGCTCTCTGTCTCAAATGTAATGGTCCCAGAGAAGGATTTGGTGAGTTCTTTAATCAAATCCCTCTAGAGTCTGATGAAGTGTGCCAAATAATTCAGTGAACAAAGTGCAAAAGTCGCTGTACCACATACATGCTTCCTGAATCCATCCAGCACCCTATTTGCCCTGTTAGGGGGATGAACAGAGGAACTTTATTCTGCAGATTCTGTTTTTGTAGCCTCTGCTACAACCATGGCATCACCTAGTACTCCTTTGTTCCAAAATTCCCTATCCTTGGGTGTGCCTTTATCCTCTCTGGTCTATTGGGGAACAGCTCAATGGAATCCAGTTCCTTCCACACTCGAGAGATAAAATCAATAAGCTCACTGGCAGGTGGAGTCACCCAGGAGGTAGACAGGCCACCCCGAAAGGCTTCCAAGAATACTGATTCCTCTTGGGAAGTGCTGTTGGCTGACCAAACACCTCCTTGTTTGAGGATCTCTAGTACATCTCCAAATGAGACAGCATCAGGTGGTGATCTTAGAGAACCTTTTCCCTCGTTCAGATCAGTATCCCCAATGATACTCTTGAGAAGAGTATAAGTTCCTCCTTTCACACTTTCTCTTCCTAGGGACTTATTCAGTGGGATGTTTTGGATAAAGAAGATATCAATACACCCTACTGGGTATCCTCGAGACTTTGGGCTGGCTGTCCCTGTGGTGCAGGAAGTTAAACTGAAGACGCAAAGACAACTGGGCCAGGGAAGTAGGAGCTGAGGAGGGTAGACACATCCTTTCTCTTGGAGCAGAGAAAACTCTCTCCACTACTTCAAAAGCAGAATGCCTCAGAAAGAAAGAAAATGATAGCTACAAGAAGACATGCTTCCGGACCCTTGGCTCTTTCCAACCAGAAGACAAACCACTCAAAGCACAGGTCAGACCTGAGCTGTCCAGTTCTGAGGCTCTGAAGGGCAGAGATGGCTCTGACAACCTCGGAGCCAATTCCAACACCTCAAATCAGGCACAGATGATACGGCTCCAAGAGTCATCTGGCTTTGATGTGCCCAGAGCTGGTCCATTCAGAGTTGGTATCAGCATAGAAGATGTGACAATCTTTTGGTCCGGTATGGATGGATCTGGGATTCTTGGATCCAACTGCTCTGAAACCAAAGGTCAGGTCAGAGAAGGAGACAAAATATGTGGGGTAGTACTCACAAACGTCTCTGGACCAGATGGGGTGAGAGCCAGCAGAACTCCCATTTGACTTTGAGTCCAGAGGAATTTCCTTATTATCCTCTCCACATCTGTTTTGGTCAGACTAAGGAGGTCGGGTCTACCTGACAACGCAGAAAGCTGACAACGCAGACGATGAGAACACCGACACCAGAAGATCGAAAACTGAGATGACCGACGGATGAAAACCCTGACGCTGAGAACACTGACATGTGAAAAGGCTGTGTAAGTATGCGGTAGTGATGACGTTAGGGTTAGGGTGCGAGTAAGGTAAGTGTGTGATATTGACGGACTCTAGGGATAGGGGTGGGTTAAGTGAGTTAGGGTTAGGGCGCGGGTTAGGTGAGTGTGCGATAGTGACAGTCTTTAGGGTTAGGGGTGGGTTAAGTGAGTTAGGGTTAGGGCGCGGGTTAGGTGAGTGTGCGATAGTGACAGTCTTTAGGGTTAGCGGCGGGTTAAGTGAGTTAGGGTTAGGGCGCAGGTTAGGTGAGTGTGCGATAGTGACGGACCTTAGGGTTCGGGTTTGGATTAAGGTTACAGATAGTTGTGTATGTAAGGTTTAGTGTGGGTTTGTAAGGATTTTGGTGTGCTTGTGTTGTGTGTGTGCTTTTTGGACAGGGGATTTGTTTTGTTTGTTGATTGTCGGGATTGTGGTGTGTCGGGCATGTGAGGTTTCGTGTTTGTGAACTTTTGGTTATGTGGTGTCGGTGATTTCGTTGTCGGTGTTGTAGTGCGTCGGTGTTGTCAGGTAGACCCAGGAGGTCACACCTGACACATATGTCAGTCTTTGGATCTGAAGTAGTTGGACCAGAGGGATTGTTCTTCAGATCTGAAGAGATTGGATCTAAAAGTTTTCAAAGTTTTTGGGGCAGCTCCAAACCCAGAGCCAAAGAACTTGTAGGGTCCGGAGAACCATTTCTCACATCTTTCCTATCATATTTCTTAAGGATTTGCACCCCAGATGCTGTATCAGAGGATTTAGAAGGAAGTAGTCCTCTCAAAATAAGTTTGTTTCTACAATCAATGAATGCTGCTAAATACCAGCTATGGTATTAGAAATACACTGAAAAGTGCAGGAAGGGGAAAGGAGGATACATGAAAAAACTTTAGTACTAGAAAAATAAATAGTTGTTGTGTCTTTCGGCTTTTCCCAGTTAGGGGTCGCCACAGCGGAACTCTGGTCCGCTAATGATTGGTAGTTGATTTTTATGTGCCGAGTTACCAGCCCTGACGCACAACCTTCAACGAACGTATGCCCATTCACGCATGTTTCCATGCAGAAGACACTCTAGCTGAGAATCAAACCGGACAGCATCTTAATGTGAGGCGACAACGCTACCGCAGCACCACCACTGTGGAATAGAAAGATAAATAGTTAAAGATATAAAATTCTTAGTTCAATCTCACAAAAATTTGCTATTGCTCGAGAGCTAACAGTGACCATATCTGTACCCATTGGCGGCAACCGAGATCTGAGGTATAGTATGGGACTAGTACATTATGGGTAAGTGAGAGCTCAATAGCTTCAGTGTTCCACAAGCTGGAAAAAGCAGCCAGGCCAGATTCGAGAGTCAGATCCGAACCCAACAGTTGAGGAATGAATGAAAATGACATCACATCTGCTATTTTTTATCTCTAGTTTCTAAATTTCAAAGAAACTATTTTTCCAATCCAGGCCTATTTTAAACCTTTCAAATGCAGCCAGCAATAATCTGGTAAAGAAGAGTTCCAAAGGAAGACGGAAGACGACTCTTAAAAGAAATCCAATGGGGCCGAAGGATTCTGATAATTCTCTTCCCCTCCCCCCATTTCTCTGAAAATTGCAGGGAATCTTTCCCTACACTTCCCTGCAAGGAAATAAATAACAAGAGACTCTTAGGTGCTAACAGAGCATGTTTCCAAACTAAAATGTGTACCACCATCACCCTTTCCATTAGATACTCCTCACAGCCCCCAATAGACCTGATCCACCTCATGCCACCAATTATTGCAGATTTACCCCTGTTTGGGATCACACTACCAGACCCTCAGACCAACATGGAAAAGGATTTTACTCAAGACTATTTATGGTTCCTAGGAAAAGAGGAACCTGGAGGCCCATTCTAGACATATTCAAAGTTTTGTATGTTGATTTTTCTAACTCCTTTCCTTTACTGTCCCCTCACGTCTTTTTGGTCACTTACTTAAACATTCCCATTGACAAAAAACATAGATCATTTTTAAGATTCTTTGCATTGGGATTCCAGTTTCAATTTACTTCTTTGCCATTTGGACTTCTACTGCACCAAAAGTCTTCATAAAATACCTTGCACCAGTGATAACTTTTTGCATACTTCAAGATATAGTCATATTTCCTTAGCTGGACAACTGCCTGATATCAGCATCAGCTATCCCAACACTCTGTCAGCTCTACAGTTCAATATGAATCGTTTCTGCAATCTGGGTTTTACTCAAAATCTAAAAATTCATCTCTTAATCCAATTTCAGAATGGTTTCCTCAGAATGACTTTTACCTCTCTTATGACTGCATTTCTTCCTCCAGAAAAGAAACTGACTTATCATCATCACTTTGTCAAGCTCTGTCAACAAACAGTGTCTATTGCAATAAAATTTCTGAGAATCATGGGATTCTTGACCTCTTCTGTTCCCATGATTCCACATGCCGGAATTCACATGACAAAAATCCAGTATTTTCACAAATCAGATTGGGCTCAACACTCTCGCCCTCTATCCTTCTCAATTCCAGTTCTCAGACTTAAGAATAAAGACCTATTTTTCTGGGCCAAACAAGTACCATTAAACCTAAGGGTACATTTCTATCCTCCTAGTCCCTCTCAGACAATGGCCAGTGATATCTTAGACTTTGCTTAGGATGCTGTCACTCAAGGTGTCAAGGTAAGTCACAGGGCATCTAGAAACTGCAACACAGATGTAAAGATGTCAATCTAAAACAGATGAAGACTCTCATAAATGCTCTGAAAGCCCTGAACCAACTTTAGTCTCCAGGCACTCTTGGTGATAAACAACACCGACACTTTGATGTGGTACATAAATGGAAGGGAACAACGACATACTTCCTTTGCAGATTAAACATGATTGACTGGGACACGGCAATTTGCATTCCTCTCAACTGCCCAGATTTTCACTAAATGTCCAGATTTTTGTCTCATTTTTTTTGGTCTGTTCTTCATAAAATCTGTGGTTTTCTAGCAAATGATTAAGTATTAAAGTCACTAAATAATGACATACATTTGAGTTCCAGACTTCATATCCTTCACAAAATATATGCTAAATTTGTTAATCTAGCAATGTTCTAAGTTTATAAGAGTAATATTTAAAATATGACCCTGGTTTTAGGTCTTTGTCCCCCCATTATTATTGGCTTTGTCTAGATTTCTTGCATTAAGAGGTTGAGCAGTATGGCAGTTTAACACAACTTACTCCTTCAGAGCAGAACACAGGAGCAGAATCCTTGAGCAGATCCAGGGCAGACCTTCACAAGTGGATGCTACAATGAGAGGTCTTATTGTGCATAGTCCACCACTGGAGAAGCCCCCAAATAGATTTGTTTGCCTACAACATGAACAAGCAACTGGAGAAACTTCTTCCAGGATACCTTATAAGGTGGCTTGGAAGACAGATGCTTTTTCAGTCCCCTGGACAGGGATGTTTCGTTATGCTTTTCCCTCTTTCCAATTCTTATTTCCAAACTCCTTCAAAAGATCAGGAACAACTTTTTCAAAGATCTTGTTGATTCATAAGTTCATAGATTCATATGTGTTTACTAGGCTAATGACTACTGGGGCCTTTATAAGCTTACCCAAGCATCCAATTGTATCTCATAAGTGTATATGCCTTAGAGGTTCTTTTTTGGGGCGTATGTAAGCTAGGGCAAGATTTACATGCTGCCTTTCTTCATTAGAGATATAGGTGCTAGACCCAGATTGTATTGCTGATTTCCTATCAACTGCTCAAGGTTTCTTTTGAACAGGGTTATGGGAGAGCTCTTCTTCACATGGATGGGAAGCCTGTTACAGAGAGGGGAATTCTCAGAGACATATACCTCCTCCTCCATGTTCTACTTATGTCACAAGCAAAGTTTAAATCCCTAGATTGAGTAATTCTGATTTTATTCATTTTGCAGATATGCAAAAGTTCAATCAGAGAGAGATCCAAGGATTCCTTGTATGACAAGCATAGACTGCCTCTCAACAGCTTGTAGCAAACAAGAATATAGAGACAGGGCTTTGAGGCAATCTGCATAGGACATGCTGTTTGCACCCTGTATTCTTTTTCTGAGGAACCTTTGTGGACATTCTAGTTGTTGCATGGTTCTGGTCAGGTACATAATAAAGGTGACATTGTACTCAATAACAGGCCTGATGAGGGCCAAATATACTGGAATGATGACTTCCTTCACCTAGATCAGGTCTTGGATGGTGCAGTGGTGGTGTTGTCGCCTTACAGTAAGAGGTTCTACGGTTCGATTCTCGGCTGGAGTGCCTTCTGTGTTGAGGCTGCATGTCCTCCCTCCATTCGTGTGGGTTTTCTCCGGGTACTCCATTTTCCTCCCACGTTATGAAGACATGCGTCTGGAGCATTTCTGCCCAGGCCTCCATTGAAAATTAGCTTCATTCCAAGTCGGACTTTCCTGGTAAACAAATGTTAAATAAATACATAAATAAGTAGATGCCATACTCTTGCTTATATACATAACAAAATAGCATGATTTCCTTACTACCTTAAAAATATGGTAGTCGAAAGGCAGGTTACTATCTACATATATACTCAAATTCCTGAGTACTTGTTCTACTCTTATGGGGGATGTTATTAGTGCAATAATTTCCTAGGGTGGCTGACTTCCCAAAGGGTGTCATTATGGATTTCTTGGCACAACCACAAGTTTGTGCCAAAACCAGTGCTTTGGCACCAGTCATTTGTCTGTGTTAGTCCTTCCTGTAGGACAATAAAATCTTAGGGAAATTATATGACTGCTCCTAGTTTGCAATCATCTGCAGATTTGGTCAGCCAGAGGCCCTAAACAATGGCTTTGACTTCCCAGAAGTACATGCAAAAAAGGAGCAGACCTAGCACAGAGTTCTGATGACCTCCACTAGTAACTGACCCTTTTGTGGAGGTGGTCTGCCCTATCCTAGCTTCCTGAGTCCTATCTGAGAGCCAGTTGTCCATTCACAAGACACAAAGCCTACCTGGAGGCTATGGTTAAACAGAGACTCCACTAGACATGTTTTAGGCTATTTAGGATGCATTCTGGGATATTATCAGGGACCACTGATTGAGTGTTTTGGGGCTTAGAGAGCAGATTTAGGACCTGCTCTCTAATGTTAGTTGGAGGGGATTGTTTAATGTTTTTTCCTCAGGGGAGACTGGGAGAGAAAGGTGGTGAATTCTGGAGCAGAATAGGTTAGTCAGCAGATATGCTGTATCTTCCATAGCTCCATTTACAATCATTTCTGCTCACTGCTGTGTACTGCCTTTAAGGTATCAGACACAGCTAAAGAAATCCTTGTGGTTGTCCTTTGCCTGGAAGGCTACCTTCACCTCAAATTTAGCTTTAGTAGACTTAATTTTCCCCCTTAGTTCTTTGTTTAGATTGATGAAGTGTTTATCATGCTGGGTGAAGCATTTCCTAATATTGGGTATGATTTTTTTTTATTTTATTTTGCTGTACAACTTGTTAATATTTAGATTGTCTCTATGCATTTATTGACATAATTGAACATAATTGAACAAGAGTTTCTGTGAAAAATTCCGCAAAGGCAGTTGTGTTCTAAGGGTTTGGGGGGGCTTGAAATTTTGACAGGTTATTGCTTAGTAGTAGAAAGTTTGCCTTAGAATAGTTACTAAACATTATGGAGTCAGCCAGGGTCACAGAATTGATTTTAATTACGAACAGACAGCTTTGTGGCCTGATCTTACCATACCATATGTATATGTATTTGTCTGTGTCTGTCTGCCATAGGAATGTCTTGTGTCCCTCGCAATTGTCAACCCATCATAATGCTCTTTATTTCTAGCTTTCCTATTGTCTCCATTTTCAAAGTTATAAAAAATATATTTAGGGTGTCCACATAAGAACACCTTTACATTCAATAAATAAAACCTTATAGTGTGTTGGAGTTTACTGTTGGATAGCTGCACTCTATGCATGTTCTCTTGAAACATCTTGGAAAGGCATATGCTGGCTTGTGCACACTATCACATACCAAAAGTACCCAAAATAAATCATGACTTTACCTACACATGACTTCCACTGCACATAACTACAACCATTTTAATCCATTCTATGCCATCACAGATAGGCAAATCTCTTGTGGGTGTTTCGACAGAAGACTGAGATTTTCCATAATCAGCACCTTTCATTCATCCTTTGCCCCTTTGAATATAATGTTGGCAGTACTCTTTAATTGTCCTTCTGCATATATGAATCATGGGACTATGAATACCACCATAAAGTTTAATTTAAGTGCTTAATCCTAAAATCGTATATTATAAATGGCACAAAAATAAATCATAGGATCATAGGATGTTACTAGGCCAATGGCAGTACAGCGTTTTTTAGCCTAGTCTTTCATGCCCCAATTTTCCCAAGTATCAATGTCCATAGGCTAGAATGGCTTTGGTATATGCATTGTGTTTTTGTAGACTTAGAGAAAGCATATGACAGAGTGCTTAGAGAGGAGTTGTGGTATTGTATGAGGAAGTCGGGAGTGTCAGAGAAGTATGTAGGAGTGGTACAGGATATGTACGAGGGTAGTGTGACAGCGGTGAGTTCTGCGGTAGGAGTGACGGATGCATTTAAGGTGGAGGTGGAATTGCATCAAGGATCAGCTCTGAGTCCTTTCTTATTTGCAATGGTGATGGACAGGTTGACAGACGAGATCAGACAGGAGTCCCCGTGGACTATGATGTTTGCAGATGACATTGTGATCTGTAGTGAGGGTAGGGAACAGGTGGAGGAGACCCTGGAGAGATGGAGATATGCTCTAGAGAGAAGAGGAATGAAGGTCAGCAGGACTAAGACAGAATATGTGTGTGTGAATGAGAGGGAGGATAGAGGAATGGAGAGGATGCAAGGAGTAGAGGTGATGAAGGTGGATGAGTTTAAATACTTGGGATCAATAGTTCAGAGTAATGGTGAGTGTGGAAAACAGGTGAAGAAGACAGTAGAGGTAGGATGGAGTGGGTGGAGAAGAGTGTCAGGAGTGATTTGTGACAGACGAGTACCAGTAAGAGTGAAAGGGAAGGTCTACAAGAGGGTAGTCAGACCAGCTATGTTATATGGGTTGGAGACAGTGGCATTGACAAAAAGGCAGGAGTTAGAGCTGGATGTGGCAGAGTTAAAGATGTTAAGATTTGCACTGGGTGTGATGAGGGTGAACAGGATTAGGAATAAGTATATTAGAGGGTCAGCCCAGGTTGGAAGGTTTGGAGACAAAGCCAGAGAGGCAAGATTATGTTGGTTTGGACATGTGCTGAGGAGGGATGCTGAGTATATTGGTAAAAGGATGCTAAGGATGAAGCTACCAGGTAACCGGAAAAGAGGAAGGCCTAAGATAAGGTTTATGGATGTGGTGAGAGAGGACATACAGGTGGTTGGTGTGACAGCGCAAGATGCAGAGGACAGGAAGAAATGGAAACAGATGATCCACTGTGGCGACCCCTAATGGGAACAGCCGAAAGATGATGATGATCTACAAACTGGCGCTGTCCATAAAAGAAACACAGTTAGCCAGCAGTTGTAGTGATTCGAAGTATAAAACACATAGCACCAAATAAGGTACAAAATAAAGAACTTTATTAGACCGGTTTCGGCAAAAAAAATACCTTCTTCAGTGTGGAATAAATGGACATACAAAAACAATCATAACATACATATTTATATAAGCCCCCACACGGAAGAAGGCATTTTTTTTGCCGTAACCGGTCTGTCTAATAAAGTTCTTTATTTAGTACCTTATTTGGTGCTATGTGTTTTATACTTCGAATCACTACAACTGCTGGCTAACTGTGTTTCTCTTATGGTATTTTCTTGCCATGCGGAACCTACGTGCACAGCATTATGTTTGGTTGCAGTTACTGGGCTTTGCTGTAGGATGTGCTTCGAAGTTGTCATTATCGGATAAAGGGGAATTTTCTCCTGATTTTTTCATCATTTGTTCTTGATATTTGGTATCAGCGTTTGGTTAATTTATTCCTTGGACTAATGGACATACTATTTGTGACGGCAGTCACACTTTGGTAACTGGTTGCAATTTTTGGAATTGGGTTTTTCAGTCAATGTGGCGTTCCATTGGGTTTTGGCCTACTGACTTACGCATCGCATATGGAAGCGGTACAAGTGTAAAGATTTCAAGGACCCTGATTACATAATTCGGTATTTTCCAACTATCGAATGAACAGTGACAAATTTGGGTTTATCTATAGCATTTTGGACTAGTATATATGGATGCTATATATTTGTCGCTAGCCTTCTGGATTTAACAAGGGTATAACTAACTGTTTGGAAACCATTGCGTGGATGTACAAGGCGATATCAGCATTCTAACACTACTGACAGACAACAGAACATTATTGTTTTTTGTTATATTATATCCAGACTATAGTGTTATGTAAAAAAGGGGGTCCAATTTGGATGTCACTAAATAGCCTTTTCTTATAGGCATACTTAAATCAACACTGGTCCTTTATTTTCTTTAGATAACATTTGTTTTTCAATTTCTTTATATGTTCTACGGATTTCACATATACGCTTTGTTTTATTGTTCAACATTTTGGTGGACTGTAATTTTTCCAAACTTTTGGAAAGGATTACGTTTGTTTGCCATTTGCAATACATACTTTCATACATATGATGGTTTAATTTTATGCCTTAAGGATTAGGCCATTTTTGGTATCGTATACAATCCTGAAGTATATTATTTTTTGGGTCAAACTATTTTAAGGCCTGTGTTACCAATGACATCATGTATATGGAAGGATAATTTGTATGGAAGCCATATATTTAGAATATTGGGCTGATAATATATTAGATATTGTGTCCACTGGGGACTATACTTCGGACCTTGTGAAGATTTGTGATCTATATCTAAAATCTTACACTGTTGTCTGTTTAGAAATATATGGCCAGCAGTTGCTGGTAATGTTTTATTTTATTAGGTTTACTTCTGCAGCATTGTCGGTTGAATGAATCATTTATAATTGAATGCTATGCCAGTCATTATAGGTTTTACCACTTTTGTAAGTTGGAGGGCCAATATATAGCAGTAGTATTGATATAGCATGTACTCTTTATGAAGTTTCTACTCCTTTAGTGTTTGGTCTTGTTTAGGTGCTATACATTCTTTTGAATATTTAAATGGTATTCTGAACACGTGGCTCTTCCTTTTTGGGTACATTTATAGGCAGTATTCATACAGGTCTGCCCTTTCAAAAATTTTTTTTTTTTTTAGCCTCGTATTTGGACTAACTAGGGAACAGGATATAGCTGTGTTCTACTCTTTCCCTATATATATTTATTTTTATTTTTATGATTAGACTTTTATAAGTTCATATTGAACTTTTTGTGATTCTCTGACTGACATCCACATATTCTGTGGTTAAGTATTTATATATTCAGTGATAACTTACTGTGGTTGTTTTCTTGGCTTGTTGCCTTGTCAGTTTCAATTTTTTTGACATCCACCATACATTTATAGCATGGATATTGAAAATATACTTTTAGGATTATGTGCCGATCGGGAGGATATTGGGGTTTTTGGAATCAATACCTCACCAGGCAGTAATCTCAATGGCTCAGGTAAACACATGTCTCCTGACTGTGATTTGGCCTTTCATTCCCTTACCAAGGGTCTTAAAAATCTTAGATCCAATATATGGCACTTAAGATTATTTCGTGCCTATTCAAATAAAAATATTGCCCCTAGGGGCCATAGAATTCGGTTGCAACCACTGGTCGGTAGACTAGATGACAGGCTCAGCAATGATTGGAAGGAAGCCTTGCAGACTGGATCCATGTTATTTGTGAATGTATTACAACAATATTATGAGAGAATGGTGGATATCAATATTGAGGCGGTTAGGACATTATGTTCGGATTGCAAGAAATTTGAGTCCCTTCCTACATTTCAGGATTGTCTTATGAAGCTGTCTAAGGAATTGACAAACCATGAAAAAATAACTAAGGAAAGGAAGATCAAAAAATTTCACAGGGATTATTCGGACTATCAGAGGGGATGTCCTTTTGAGTCTCATAGGACGGTCAGATTTGTGGATGTCAGTCAGGTTCCACACCTATTCGAACTAAAAAAAGACCACATTCTATTTTGAAAAATAGGGAAAGGTCCAACACCAGCACATCAGGGGAAGATTCCTCTTTGACGGATAATGATAACACTGGAAGTAAGGAATCACCACATAGGAAGAAATCTAATAAGATTATCCCTTTAGAAATGGTCCCAGGCGTCGAGGTGGACGCAAACACAAAAACAGTCACCATATCCAACTCCCTGGAGGGACTGATTCAGAATTTTCTAACTTAGCTAAAAATGATTACCAGAATGTCTTAAACTTGTCCAGTATAACATTGTCTTTTGACCAACAACAACTTTTGAATAAAGGACTTGGTTTCGTACCTGGGTTTTTTTCTAATGAATATCACATTGTCACTGATGTTATGAGTTTCTGTCGTTATCTGAATTTGAAATTGTTTTTTGCAGACAGGGAATCTTAGAGATCTGATGAATTCAGATTTAATAAATCTGATTTTCAGCCAACCATGAATAAACATGTCTCTATTTTTATGCAATCTGTTCTCAGGGATTTACATTTTCAATCAAAGGAATACACTATGTTAGGACATAATCTTTCACCTCAGGAAATCATGGCTCTTCAACAGCTACGCAACAATCGTGATATCGTGATCATTCCTGCAGACAAGGGGGGAGCGGTGGTAGTCATGAATATGAATTACTACCTTAATGAGGGTAGATCTCAATTGTCTGACATTGGATTATATGCATATGGCCATCGATCCAACCCCCCATTTTAAGAAGGAAATTGAATCTTTTTTGAATTTAGCTCAGGAAGAAGGTATTATCAGTAAGAATTGTGTTTTGCATCTTACTGTTAAGGACCCTCGGAAACAAATTTTATATCTATTACCAAAAATCCACATGTCTCCCGGCAGGCCAATAGTCTCAGGTACAGGATCTTTAACTGAACCATTATCTGCATTTCTTACCCAATTTCTCAAACCACTTTTGTGTTTTGTCCGGGCCAGATTGCAAGATACCACGCAATTCTTAAAGATTATCCAAGACACACAATTGGAGCCTGGGTGGATGATGTGTTCTTTAGATGTGAAAGCTTTATATACTAGCATTCCGCACTGGGCTGGATTTCAAGCATTACAGTATTGGTTGGACCGAGCAGCCCTTTATCACCTTGGATTCAATACTTTGCTTATCTGTATGACAGAACATGTATTAAATAAAAATGTCTTCTACTTTCAAGGAGAATGCTACTGGCAGCTCCGGGGTACGGCTATGGGAGCATCTTTTGCTCCCATATATGCCAATTTGTTTATGGCATTCTTTGAGGAATGCATGATTTATGATCCATCACACAATATCTATCTTGTTGAAATAGATATATGGCGTAGATACTTAGATGACTGTTGGATGGTGTGGCGTGCGGATGCTGGGTACTTGCAGGAATTTGTAGACTATTTAAATGATAACATCTGGGGTAATGAATTCACAGTAACTTATAATTTAGAAACCATTAATTTTTTGGATGTCACGGTATCTAGAAATAGAGATCATACCTCGAATACAAGGGCATATCGCAAATACCCTCAATACAATACTTTATTGCATGCTTCCAGCATGCATCCACGCCATACCATCAGAAATATACCTAAGTCACAATTTATGCGTATGAAACGCCTCAGTTCGACACAACCGGACTATGATAGAGCCAGTTTGGATCTATAGCATAGATTTGCTAACAGGGGATATGGACACCAGGATATTACTAGGGCTTGGGCTTGGTCCACTGAAATGGATAGGGATTCCCTATTACAATATAAGACACAGTCTGTGGACTCTTCTCACTCCACCATTAGGTTTGTCATTTCCTATGGTAGGAATTATAATGCCATTAGGGGTACTATTAATAGACATTGGAACATCTTTCTGGCCAATGATCATTTAAGAACAATTTTGGGGCCAGAATGTCAGTTTACATACAGAAGAGGAAAAACCTTGGGATCCATGTTTTCTCATTTTAAACACATTGGAAGTGGGGGAGCCATATACAAACAGTTAACCATTTCTGGGGATGAATTATTAGGTACATTCCCCTGTAGTCATTGTGGCTCCTGTAAACAGGTTAGCAAATCTAAACAGTTTTCCAGTCGGAACACCAGCAGAGTATTCGATTGCAAAATTTTTGGTAATTGTAGTAGTGATTGGGTGGTTTATTTGGCAACTTGTCAGTGCTTAGCCTTTTATGTGGGCCAGACTTCCAGATCACTCAGAACCCACATTAATGAGCATAGAAGTGATATCAAGAACAAGAAGGAAACTAATGCCCTTTATCGTCATGTAGTGAAACATCAGCTAGCCCAATTTTCGTTCATGGTCATCGATAGAATTATGGGTGACAGTAGCAACCATCAAGGATGGCACAGTATACTTAATCATAAGAAGAAATACTGGATCATTACTTTGGGTGCGTTATTCCCACCGGGACTGAATGACCATTTATAACCACACTTTTTATGAAGAATGATATATTCTCATTCATCAATAAGGTATTAATTTCAATATGGTCTATGTACTTAGGTATTATTATTATTATTACAGTATCTTTAATATTATCTATATTTGAGTTTTCTTAGATCTATGATTGTATATGTATACCAAGTCATTACATTTTTTTTTGCCTTTATTATTTTCACACAATTTTTGTTCTACATGATTAAGTAAATTTATACATATTGTGTAGCTGTGTTTTTCTATTTGTTAAAACATGTACATACCTATATATATTTTTTTTAATTTGGTTTATTAAATGGTCTTCACAGGGCTTTTTGCTTTATTATTATTTTTTGATTCTAACCCATTAGCCAATGTTGTAACCTTCATTATATATCATATATATATTATTACATATATATATATATATATATATATATATACATTCCCATTATATTCCAGATTAATTGTCAGCTCCTGTTTATTTAATGGCTTGTAGGAATATATTATGGATTCTACTGGTTGGGGGCCAAGGGCGCCCGCAGGCAGGGCTGGAATCGGCTGCGGCTAGATAATTAAAAAAAAAAAAGTTTTTTTTTTTTTACGCACATTCTCCTTTAAGAAGGAGTCCAGTCGCAGGCGTGCTGACATCATCGTTGTCAGTTTAAGGTTTGTGAGCGGGAACTCACACAGGCGGGACCTAGCAAGCTGCAGCACTCAGAAAGAGAGAAGATGGGAGCGGCCGGGACCTGACGAGAGAAGATGGGAGCGGAACTGACACTTAGGTGTGTGAAACGGAAGATGGGAGCGGGACCGGACACTTAGCAAGCAGCAGCTGAAACGAACGGAAGGAAGATGGGGCACTTTCAGGTAGTGTGTGTGTGGAAACAAACAACGAATGGAAGGAATGTAGTGTGTGTGTGGAAACGAACGATTTTGTGTGTGTGTGGAAACGAACGATTTTGTGTGTGTGTGTGTGGAAACGAACGATTTTGTGTGTGTGGAAACGAACGATTTTGTGTGTGTGTGTGTGGAAACGAACGATTTTGTGTGTGTGTGTGTGGAAACAAACGATTTTGTGTGTGTGTGTGGAAACGAACAATTTTGTGTGTGTGTGTGTGGAAACGAACGATTTTGTGTGTGTGTGTGTGTGTGTGTGTGTGTGTGTGTGTGTGTGTGTGTGTGTATAAGGCTTGAACCCTGTACCTTGGGCCCAAGTGGCAAGAGCCTGAATTCCCTACCCACCACCATTTGTGAAAATGTTGCAGGATTTTCCCTCATACTTTTTCTGTTCCTCATAAAATCTGTGGTTTCTGCATTTGTGTCCTTGTTGCCTGACAGCTACATGTTCTCTGGTTTTATTCTTGGCTGTCTGGAGTGTTTCTCCCTGGGCCTCTGCTAAAACTTAGCTTTTTTTTTTTTTTTCAAAGTCAGACTTTCCTGGTTAACAAAAGTTAAAAAAAATGGACACACTTGTCAGACTTCATATTCTTCAGAAAGTGTATGTTAACAAAAGCTTTTATTCTAGCAATTTTCTAAGTGTACAAGATGGATATTTGAAATGTATCCCTGTGTTTGGGACTGTATCCCCCCCCCCATTATTGGCTTCGTCCAGGTTTTGTGCTAGGGTTGAGAGTTATGGTAAGAACTGAATTCACTGAATATGTTTGAGGGCTGTATTCACCCAGTATTGGCTTTGTTCAGGTATTTATTGGCTTCATCCAGGTTTTTGCTAATGTTGAGAGCTATGGTAAGAACTGATTTCACTGAATATGTTTGGGGCTATATTCTCCCATTACTGGCTTTGTCCGGGTGTTATTTGCTAAGAGGTTGAGAGCTATGGTGAGAACTGAATTCACTGAATGTTTGGTGGTTGTAGTAGTCACCCATTATTGGCTTTGTTCAGGTCTTTTGTGCTAAGAGGCTGACAACTGTGCTATGGTGAGAACTGAATTCACTAAATGGTAGCTATTTAAGTTTCAGTCTTCCTCTTTCACAAAACAGTTTATTTGGCGTAGTGGTATGTTGCTCTGACTGTTTTGCACGGGGTCCCCTGGGTTCAAGACGTGGCAGTGAAATGTATGGTGGTAACGCAGCATTTTATTCTAGCAACTTTCAAACATTATACAAGCAATGTTTAAAATGTGTCCCTGGTTTTGGCCTTTGTCCCCCAATAAATTTTGGCTTTTTCCAGATTTCTTGTGCTTAAAAGTTCAGAGATACAGCTGGGTGTCGGAGTAGATTTTACAAGGAGCTGAGAGCTGCAGGGGAGCAAAAGTTTAGTGCTGCTTGTGTTTAGTCTGCTCGCATTGTTAATAGCACAACAGATAATGTACTTGCTTTAGATGCTGAAGGCTGTGGGTTCTACTCCCACAGTAGGTAAATGCATTGCTGATTCTGTATTGTGTTGTAAAGGGGGTGGATGCTGCAGTCTTTTTGGCAAAGATACCTAGTAACTATGAACCTGTTAACAGTTTGCTATCCATTCCCTATTGTGGTATTACTAGCTTTTCATTTTTTTATTGCATGCAACAAAAGCAATTTATTCTTCAAGAGTAACAGGCACTTTCAACCTCTTTATTAGTTACAAATTTTTTCAATGTGGAGTTTACTACAGAGATTGTGTATATTTTTTTACTGATACTGGTGGACTTGAGTAGACTTTTTATGATGGAAATGTTCTGAATTGGGCAGTTTTGTCATTAGTGGATGCTTTTTGTTTCATTGTTTACTGGAAAAATGTTCAAAACAATAAATTTAAAATGCCCTCTAACAACTGTACTGTATTGTACAAGGAATATAATGTAATACAGTCAGGCAGGTGTATCGAAGAGCATGTGTATGTTATGTTCGAGGGGCCTATGATTTTGTAGACAGCCCAGAGTTAATATTTGCCATTGGCAAAATGTAAAGTGGGTTTCAGTGCTGTTTCAATGCATGCCAGTTTCAAGAGCAGAGAAGTTTTAATGTTGGTCTATTTTCATTGCGAGACTGCATTGCTTTAACAGATATGTATTAGGGTTTGTGCTGTAAAATGCAAAATAAAACTTTCAAATGAAATCCTAAATCATCATGAAGTAAAGCAGTATGCACATTAGTGTTTATGATAAATGGGACATTGGAATGGCGGCAGGGGGAGGCTCCATTTGACCATGATTTTGTGAGGGGGGGTAGCAAGCTCAGACAGCCCCGGTTGAACTATACCTCTCAGTTGTCCATATTTTTGCAGAATGAATAGATATTTGCTGCTTATTTTTGGTTTGTTCTCAAATTTGTGATTTTCTAGCAAATTATTTAGGAATGAAGCCATTAAATGACAGACATTGAGTTTCAGATGTCATAACCTTCAGAAAAATGCATGCTAATGCAAGACTGTCTTTACGTTTATACAAGAGCAATTTTTAGTAGTGTTTGTATGTTCCCCAATATATTTGGCCTTGTTCAGATTTCCTGCATTAAGAGGTTGAGAGGTACGTGCAAATCACTTTGTAGATTAGGAATATCCAAACATCTCAATTGTCCCCAATTCTGGCTCAAAATGTTGCTCTCCCGTAATAATCCCTCCTCCAAAATGGCAATTTTGGAAGAAAATGTGGAGGGTTTACAATTATATATAACTGTAATGATCACTTATAGATTACCTTTATTTCAGAAATGCATGTGGATGCTCTTATTTTGTTAGCTGCTTCAAGTTAACTGTTAATATTAAAAGGTGTCCCTTTTTGACAGGTATTTTGCATCACATTTTGGTCCGTTTTCATAAAATTGTGTTTTTCTGGCAAATTAGTGGCAAGTCATTAAAGATTGAAGTTAGAAAATAATGGCAGACATTTGAGTTTCAGATTTCATACCCTTCAGAAAACTTGTACTAATGCAAGATCTACCTGTTCTATTTAAGTTATAAGAGCAATATTTAAAATTGGCCTTATTTTTAGGCTTGTCACACTTCTAGTTCTATGTATGGCTTTGTCCAGATTTCTTGCTCTGAAGTTGAGAGGCATGAGTGTCAGAGCCATCACTGTCAGCCAGAGACATTTCAAATTGTGACATACTTATTGCACCCCACTCTCCCCATTGTAGTGGCTCTGGATGTGTCCATGGAAGGCAAGAAGCAGTTATGCAGTGTAAATGTGCAGAGTATTCCCCATCCAAAGTAGATCACAAATACGACCGTGGCTTTTCATCTGTCCTTGATTTTGCAAAATGTTCTGGTTTTCTATCAGATTTTTGTACTGTTGATTTATGCTTCTTATTCTGGAACTGTATGCTGTCACAGTGCCCTGTTGCTCTGTTTAAGTAGCCATGGTTTAATGAACATCAGGTAAGCTTGTCGGAGATTGTAAGATGCAAGTAAGCTTTAGTAAGCTTGTCGGATATTGTAAGATGCAAGTAAGCTTTAGTAAGTATATTGTTAAAGAATTACCAGCATTGAAAGCCTTTTCGTTGTTGCCATGCAGAGAATATTTACATGACTAGATAATGTATAAGCCTTGGGTATTGAAATGCATATGACAGTTTTATTTATTTTATTTGCAGTTGGTTTGCCAGGATAGTCCATTGGGCCAAATGAACCCGTTTTCAATGGAGTCCTGGGGAGAAAAGCTCCAAAACTAAGTAGGTTATTAATAGATATACAAATTATACAATTACACAGAAGTTAATCATACAAGAAATAACAATTTGAAAATAATACAACTAGAGCGAGTACAATCTAGTGATGAAATTAATAGGTAATACAGACTAAAGGGAAATTTAGCACAAAAGCACTGAAATTGCCTGGGGACTAGTTGGTTTATATACTTCTAATAGATTTTGATTGTTGGATCTTGATACTCTTGCAGGAAGGTGCATTTTAAAGGCTGATGAAAGGGAGGGACAAAGGGAGGGTTGAAAATGAGCTTATGTGCAAGATTTAGTTGAGTATATGTGAGAACTGGGTAGCTCTAGCCATTTTAGTTTTTGGAGAGAGGAACAGTGGTGGGTGGAGGACTTGTGGTTGGTAGCGAACTTGGCAATTTTGTTGTAGCAAGAGGAAAGTTGTGTTGGAGGTCTGTAGATTAGTTAGGAGTGGAGCTCCATAGAGAAGGAGAGGATAAGAAATGAGGTAGAGGGTGATTTTGGTAGCAGGTGTAAGGTAATGATTTTGTCGGTAAAGCATACCGGGTTTTCTTGATATTTAACTGTAGGTGGGAGTTGAATTTGAGCTGGTATCAATTTGGACCCCAAGTAACTTGGTCTCTGACACCAGTTCCAGGGGTAGATTATTTTGTCTAGAGATGTGGAATGTGTTTATATTGAAAGAAGTTGCCTTAGAGGGGATGAATAACATTAATTTGGTTTTAGAGGCATTGAGTGCTAGGTGATTCCTTTTCATCCATTGCTCAGTTGTTGTAAAAGCATCTTGAGTCAGTTTTAGGAGTGAGGGGATAGAGGTGGCAGCGCAGATAATAGCAGAATCATCGGCATATTGGATGATGTCTGAGAATGGGATAGAGTTGCGGAAATCATTTATAAATATATTTAAGAGAAGGGGACTCGGTATAGAGCCCTGGGGTACCCCAGTAGGAGTATTTAGAAATGAGGTGGCGGCCTTTTTCCATTTGACTGCTTGAGATCTGTTAGATAAGTAGCTGGAGAACCAGTTCCAAGGAGGAGGGAGATGGGTAAAGTTTAGTTAGTAGCAGGCTGTGAGAGTGTCAAAGGCCTTAGAGAGGTCGAGTAGTAGGGTAGAAACAATTTGGCCAGAGTCGCGGGCTTTATTTACAGTTTCAAGGAAGGAGAGGAGGGCGGTCATAATGCTATGATGTTGTCTGACTCCATGTGTGGGAGTTAGTAGGTGATTATCTAAGAGATGTGGAAGGAGTTGTAGTTGGATACACTTTTATAGGAGTTTAGAGATGGGGGACAGAATAGCGATGGGGCGGAAATTAGTAACATTGTTGTTGTTGCCACCTTTTATGTAGAGGTATGATAAAGGCCCTTTTCCAGACTTGGGGTACTATACATTCTTGGATAGAGCAGTTGATTAAAATGCTAATAGGGTGTTTATTGCTTCAGCAGCTTTGCCAAGAAAGTAAGAAGGGATGTTATCAGGAGCATTGGTGCATGGCTTCAGTTTCATAAGGAATTTCTTTATAGTAGAAGTTGGGTATAGTTTTAAATGAGAAAAAAGGAGTGTGAAGAGGGAGAATTAGGGGCAGATGAAGCTGATGAAGTAGTAGGAGGAGTGGAGGGATGGGAGTTAGTAGATGGGAATGAGGAAGTAGTAGCAGTGTAGTGGTCTTAGAGAAAGATGGCGTTAATTTGGAAATGGATTCAATGAAAAGAGTTAAATTGGGTAGCCAAGTCTTGGTCAGGAGCGTTTGGGTCTGGGGTAGGGGTATCTGGTTTGCTGTGGTTAAGTAGAGTAGAGATACCTTTCCAAAATTTCTGAGGGTTTGATTTTATTATTTTGAAGTGTGGAAAAGTAGTTTTGTCGGTCTAAGATTATGAGCTTTTTACCTTATTTCAAGTATTTTATATTCATTGTAATAAAAGGACAGGATTACAGTATTTTCAGAAGCTCATTACATTTTATTGCAGACCAGTGTCTTATAGCAGTGTCTGTGTGTTAGTACAGTTGTAGTTGGGTCAGGGTGGCTTTAATGGTATATGGTAAATAAGCATTGCTACCTTATTTAAAAGCCAAGCCCTGCAACAACTAGCTCCACACTGAAGTCAAAACACAATAGCTCTGGTGGGTAAATGTCCTCTGTAGTAATCAAAAAAGGCAAATGTTTAAAATAACTACAGCTTATGTGCAAACACAATAGGTAGTGATGAAACAATGCTCTGCTAAAAATGCTTTAATGCTCCACAATGCTGAGATCAGTTATCACTGGCTACCAGGATTTCACCCACTTCAGCTCAAGCACGGTGCCGTTCAGTGCAACCTTCCCAGAACTAATTTGTCTGACCAGAATTATTTGGTGTGTGTATTAGAGGGAGGTAGCATACCCCTCAGCTGTCCAGATTTTTGCCCCATATTCCTCCTAAAAAGGATTGAAGTTGCTAAATGAGACATTTCAGTTTTAGATGTCATTTAGAAAAATGCATACCAACACAAATCCTGTTACTCTTGTAATTTTCTAAGTTTCTGAGAGCCATATTTATAATCTGTCCCTATTTATTTTAGGCTTTGTCCAGATTTCTTGCACTAAGGTTGAGGCCTTGAGGGTGTGGTATGTTTGTGAGAAAGTGAAATGCCCAAGTTAGAGTTAACAGGTGGAATTTTCAAGTGCATTTTCAAGGAACTGAGTTTTAAGGGAAGCTAAGTCCACTGCTGCTCATGCCAAGTCTATTTACAATGTGCAACTGTTTTGTTTAGCAAATGGTATTTCTATTGTGGTATAACGTTTTAAAGCTATGTTAGTAGCACCACAAGTAGAATACTTGCATCTTAATGTAAAGGCTTGAGGTTCTATTCCTACAGCATATACATTTGTATGCTGCAGTCCTCAAGATGCCCTCCTTTGGATGAGATGCCTAATAACTATGAACCTGTTTTTCAGCTTGTCATCCATTTTCTATTGCAATATACCAGCTTACCATTTTTTTAATTTAACATAGGCAATTTATTCTTTGATGGCAACAGGCACTGAATTTGTAAATGAAACACTGAAATATACAGCAACAACATCTTCATTAGTTTCAGATATCTTTAATGTGGAATTATTCAGATTACTTTTACTTCAGCAGAGTCACTCAAACAAGTGCTGCTGTATAATACAAGGGATATAATTCAATCAGGTAAATCTAATAACTTTTGCATGGCCCTAACGGTGTGCAAGGAGCCTATTGCTTGAAAACAGTTCAAAGGTAAATAACCTGCCACTGGCCAGATGCATTTTCTTTGAATGTGGGTTTCAATGCTGTTTCATTGAATGTGAGTTTCAAAAGTAGAGAAGCTTTAATGCCAAGTCTGTTTTCATTGTAAGACTATTGCTTTGTTTAGGTTTAGTAAATGTCTCAGTGTTTGGGCTATAATGTTTGAAATAAAAGTTGTAAATTAAATCCAACTGCCTGTAATCATTGTAGAACTAAAGCATAAAACAGTATGCACACAGATTTGAACAGTGTCTACAGTAAATGGGGAGAAATAGCCAAGTAATGGGACACTGGAATGGCTGTGTGGGCGGGGCTTGGGGTGGGTGGACTTGGGTGGGGCTGTGTTGGCAGGGGGCGGGGTGAGCTATGTGGGTGGGGCTCTGGGTTTGCACCCCCCTGCAAAAAATCCTGCGGGCTCCCTTGTTGGGGGCTTATATAAATATGTATGTTATGATTGTTTTTGTATGTCCATTTATTCCACACTGAAGAAGGCATTTTTTTTGCCGAAACCGGTCTATCTAATAAAGTTCTTTATTTAGTACCTTATTTGGTGCTATGTGTTTTATACTTCGAATCACTACAACTGCTGGCTAACTTTGTTTCTCTTATGGTATTTTCTGGCCGTGCGGAACCTACGTGCACAGCATTATATTTGGTTGCTGTCCATAAAAGCCACAGGTGACAACCCCGTGGTGAATTTGTGATTTCCCATCTATTGGTCCAAAGTGCATTTAAGTAGGCTTAAGGAAGAGAGATCTCTGTGTTACATAAATAGGGAGTCTGTTCCACAGCCTGTTCCTCCAACATGTTTTGTTTATGTCACAGATGACGTTTAGATCCTTAGACAGGGTAAATCTAGTACTGTTTGTTTTGTGAATGTGTAGCAGAACCATCAGGGCTGGATCAGAGAATGTCTTGTAGGTTAGGCATAGATCACCTATCAGTAATCTGTAGGTGAGGGAGTACAGAAACAGGGCTTTGAAGTGGTCTGCTTAGGAAATATTATATACACCATGTATTCTTTTAGTGAGGTACCTCTGGGGCCACTTCAGCTGTTGTAAATGCCTGGTCAAGTACATGCTGAGCATGCAATGTACTGAGTTACTGGTCTAATGAGGTCTGAGTATAGTGGAACTATGATCTTCTTAGAACTGGATGCCATGTCCTTACCTATAAGTTTAGCCACGTGGAAGGAGTTTCCCACTACCATAGATACATGGTGATCAAAGTTCAGATAACTGTCAACCTGAGTTCCCAAGTCTCTTATCATTGGGTCTACTCTTAGAGGAGTGTTATCAATGTTGTAATTTGCAGGTGTGGTTGTGTTCCCAAAGGATACGATTACACATTTTTTCTTTGCATTGAGTTTTAGGCCATCGTTCTGGCAACAGTTATTGGTCTGTGTCAGACCTTCCTGGAGGATATGTACATCTTTAGGGGAATCAGTGATTGAACCTGACTTGCAATCATCAGTAAATGTGGTCAGCCAAAGGCTCTCTACACCTGCCTTTACTTCAGAGAAGTATATTCCAAACAGAAGAGGTCCCAGTACCGAGCCCTGTGGCACACCACTAATAAAAGGCCTCTTGGTGGAGGTGGACTTCCAGAAAAAAAGACAGGCCAGCAGAAAAAGCAGGAATGATGCAGAGTCAAAAATACAATATATAAAGGTTTATTTGTAAACCCAGATAACCACAGACCGGTTTCGACAGAATATGCCTTCCTCAGTGTGTTACAGATGAATATTTATTCGTCTGTAACACACTGAGGAAGGCATATTCTGCCGAAACCGGTCTGTGGTTATTTGGGTTTACAAATAAACCTTTTTATATTGTATTTTTGACTCTGCATCATTCCTGCTTTTTCTGCTGGCCTGTCTTTTTTTCTGGATATTTGGTTTGGGCCCTGCATCCCCCACCTGCATAGAACTTGGTTTGTGCTGGAGGTGGACTTCCCCCATCCTAACTTCATTTGTCCTATCTGTGAGCCATTGACTATCAGGTGACACAGGGATTTATGCCTACATTTGTGAGTTTGGTTATTGTACCCGAGTGAGGTATTGTATCATATTCCTTTGCCAGTTCAAGGTATGCTGTATGTACTGTTTTGCTCTCGTCCATGGATCTAGTGACATTCTCAAGAAGTCCACCAAGTTTAGTAGGCATGGCCTGCCCTTGACAAAACTGAACTGAGATAGGTTCAGTGTTTGAAGATTTCCCATGACTTTGTTTATTAGGTCCACAATAAATCTTTCCATGGCCTTGCATATGAGACTGGTTAAACATATGGGACTGTATTTCCCTGGGTCGGTTGATAGTCTGCCTTTGTGTAGAGGGATGACAGTTGCAGTTCTCCATTCCCAAGGGATGAAGCCTGTCTGGAGGCACTGTTTGAGCCTGACAATTCATTTTTCAAGCTATTTAGGAGGCATCCTGGTATACTGTCAGGACCCAGTGATGCAGTGTTTTTAGCTCTGGACAGTGCAGTGAGGACCTGTTCTTTAGTGATGGCTGGTGGAGAAATGGTACAGGATATTTCCTTGGTGGGATGGGGGTGATAGGGGGTTGAAACTGGAGCTAAATTTATTGACCTGCAAATTTTCTCCATTTACTATAGTTCAGCACACTGCTGAGTGCACCCTTTAAGGTTGCTTACATGATTTAAAAATGCCGTATGGTTATCCTTAACCTGGGACACTATTTTTGCATCAAAGATGCCTTTAGTGGACTTGATTAGTCCCAAGTTGCATGTTAAGTCTGATGAGCGAGCTTTTACTCTTTTGGGCATAACTCTTCCTATGTTTGGACATGATTTTCTTTTGTTGTACAGCCTATTTATACAGGGAGTCAACCAAGAGGGCTTGTTCTTAGAGTTTGCTCTAAGTTCATTTTGGTTTAGTACTGCTGTTTCAATGCAGTTATGTACATGCTTGTATGGGGATTCCATAAACACTTCTGCTTAAGCTTGGAATTTACCTATGCATTCAATTAATAAGATGTAGTTTGCCTTACAAACATTTTTAAATCTTCTGAGGTATGTTGGGAGTTCAGTCTTTATATTTATTTCAAGGGTTACCACTCCCAGATCTCATCTGACCAATGAAGACATTACATAAAGCATAGTGCAACATTCCCTCATATTTGTGAGTACCAGATCCAGGATATTTATACCCATAATAGGTGTGCAGACTAGTATTCTAGGGTGTTTGTACTGACAAAAAAAATCCAGGAATCTTTGAGCTTGCAAGTTAGTGGTTGTGTATGTTGAAATCACACATGAATATAGTGATGGGCTGAACTGTGAGTGACTCCAATACATTCAGCTATGTGGTATGGTTATCCTGGGTCATAAATGGAGATCTATAGCTAACAAGGTTATGGTATTAGACTTTACCTAAGGTTAGCTAGACATGGAGACGCTCAAGTGTGTCATATTGTTTGACCAATTTTGAGGTATACTTACTTTTTTATGCAAATTGATACACCTCCACCTCTTGTCCCTTCTTGTGTGGTTGCTGGTCTAAATTTGTGAAAGGCATTATAACCTTGTACTGCTGAGGTGCCTTCCATGGCTTTAAACCACGTCTCAGTAACTGCACAGATGTCAACAGTCTCCAAGGTGAGGAAAGCTTACAGGGAATGGAGCTTCTTGTTGAGTCGCCTAGCATTGAGAAATAACACCTTTAGTTTATCTTGCATAAAATTTACTATGTTGGAAGGTTTATCAGACTGGATTACCTAAAAAAAGGCACCATACTTGTAAGCCTAGTAGAGAAAGGTGGAGACGATTCATGGTAAAACAATGTGGTCTGTCGATCATGTCCTCCCAACCTAACAAAAATTGGACCCCTAAGAATGATACCATTAACTAAGCCAATTGTTAAAGTCAATCATCTTCTGTTTATATTTTGGTATCCCTGGATAAGGTATAATGCTTCTGAGTGCTAGGCTCATACCTCTCAACTGTACAGATTTTTGCAGAATGTCCAGATGTCTGCCTCATATTTGTGGCCCATTTTTCATAAAATTGTGGTTTTCTGGCAAATTAGTGGCGGGTCATTAAAGATTGAAGTTATAAAATAATGATAGACATCTTCATACCCTTCAGAAAATTCATGCTAATGCAAAACCTGTTATTCTATCAACTTTCCAAATTTGTAAGAGCAATATTTAAAATTTGCCCCTATTTTGGACCTTTGTCCCACTTTTACTTATGGCTTTGTCCAGATTTCTTGCTCTAAGAGGTTGAGAGATATGCAAGCTCATACATGCCTGGGACAAACAATCTGAAAGCTCCATCACATCTCTCTTCATATAGTCCAGGGAGGTGCATCTCATGTCATTAACACCGAAATGGACTATGACAGATTCATACTGGTACTTGTGGTTCAATGTCCTGAGAGCATGTGTGATCTGACTGACATTTGCCCCTGATAGGAAACTGACCATGACTGCCTTCTTGTTCAGCCTGGTGTGTGTGTGGGGGGGGGTGGGGGGGCATCAGTGTGTTTCACAATAGAGTCTCCAATGACCAATATATTGGGTTGTGTGGCAGTTTGCCTTAAGGGCTTAGAGGTTGAGACATTGTAAGATGTGGTTGTATGTGTCCTAGGGAGAGTTGCCTTTGTGGAGTGTTTACCAGGTTGCTGAGGGCAGCGTATGGAAGGCCACTGAGGTTTGGGTAGATTACATTTAACAGCTTCAGCATATGTGAGTTTATGTGCCTGATCAATAGTAGATGTAGTGTGTATATTACTGGCAACCTGTTTGGAGATAACAGTGTCTACATGTGAGAGCTTTGCTTCTAAAAACATTGTGTGATTATAGCTCTCATATAATGTGTTAGTCTGTTTAAGAGTTAAGGTGGCTGTCAGTAAACATCAGACAATTGCTACATTGTTCACAAGCTGAATGCTTAATATCAATGCAACCAGTAACGTTTGTAGAATGATCAAATGTGGGCAATGTTTGTTCTGTAAGTTGATCCAAGTGGGTGACTTTTTGGATAAAAAAAAAACATGTTCAGATTACAAGAAACTTTGATTGTAACAGCAAAGGTGTGGTCTGTCAGGTATGTCCATCATTTTATATTGGAAAAACTGAACATGCCTTAAAAATGATTTAAGAACATCTTTATGATATACGAAAAGGCAAAATTACAAATGCCTTGGCTAAACATGTAACAGAATTTCGTGACCATTACTTTTATTTTGTAGTTGTCGAGCAGATTCATCAAGGGGCTAGAGGAGGCCCGTGGCACTTATTTCTAGAAAGAAGGGAAGTACTTTGGCAGCTGCTGTTTTAAGCTGATGTTTGGCCAGGTATTAATGAACGCATCTCCATTTTCAGTCTGTTAAAATTAAAGGCTTTAAGATAATGCAAGTTTCTCTTTAAGGCAGCGCTGGCCATGGGCGCTGGAACCATAGAGCGAGGGGGGAGGGGAGCCCCCCCCCACTTTTGCAGAATCCTCCCAACTGTCCCTTTTGAATTATTTTCGTGCTTTAGCTGATGTGACGTCATCGCGTGCACTGGGAATGGACGGTTTTCATTTAGCTGCTGCCAGTATTTATTTTCGGCTGGGAGGAGGAGGAATCAGAAAAGGAATGGATTTATTTTGGGCTGGGAGGAAGAGAAGGAATGGATTTATGTTCGGAGACGTATATTACTTCAGACTCGAGTGAGTACGTTAGCTGCTGCCGACTGGCCTGGGAGGAATCAGAGGTAGATGTGTGTCAGTGTGTGTGTGTGTGTGTGTGTGTGTGTGTGTGTGTGTGTGTGTGTGTGTGTGTGTGTGTGTGTGTGTGTGTGTGTGTAATAATGATGTATGTGTACAGCAAGGCAAATAGACAAGTGAAAAATAAATAGGTAGAGGTTCATAGGTTTTGGCATCAAGCATTGGACTTACTAACCTTTCAGAAGCTTGATTGCCGTTATCCAGTGCTGAAAATTTCTGTTGCCTGTCTAGTTATCAGTTTTTTTAATACTGTTAATGAGGCTGTAAGTGATCATTTATTTCAGTGTCTTGATAGACATAGGGTAATGAATCTGTCATATTTTTCTGTTATTTACTTTAATTTTAAGTAGTAAGCCTGCTCGTTGACTTATCACGGTTTCTAGGAGCAGGTTTATGAAGAGAACTGGGTCAGTTATTCTTATATGCTAAGCACAGGTCCCCTATAAGAAGTCTACAGGATACACAAAGCAGAGATAATTCCTATAGGATATGAGAGGAATTCATGTTTTCTAGTGTTTCAGTTTTCCTTGTTAAGAATCACTGCACTTTCCTGAGTTGCATCAGATGGACCCTTTTTTAATTTGCGGAATGCTGCACACTATTTTCTAGCTGTATTTAAGAGTACAGCTATTTACCAACCGATCTCCTGCTTACGTTTTTGAGTATGAGAGTTTCTAACAAGTAAGCCTTTTCAATTGTGGTTGCAATACACGGTTATAAGCTTCATTTATTATCTGTAATAATTTCTAGAGCTTTATTTCATTGTCTGTCTTTATTTTGTAATCAAAGTGCATGATAGGGATTGATAGACAAGTGCTGAGAAAGTGCACAGCATTAACTCTTAAGGAGGTCGCTGAGCAAAGTGCTGCATGGCTAATTAAAATATATATCATGCACTGTATAGTTAGTACAACGGACTGAAAAATCAAAGAAAGGCATAATGCTAATGAGATAAACAATGCTAGGCTGCTCTATGGCAGGAGCAATGCTGCAGCAGGAAGTGTCACTGATGTGCTGGATGTTACAACTGAGACATGCTAGCATGGCAAAGTCAGTGTGCACCCACACTACAGTATAATGCCACATTCCTCAGTTCATTCAGAACAGGAAGGGCAGCATAGCACCCCCAAACAGACCAATATGAGTGTGTGTACAGTAGAATGTTAATCCCATTCATCATATAAATGGTGTAGATAGGAAAGGAAAGCAAGCAGAGGTAAACACACAAAGGTAGCCATAAGATATAAACATTTTGGGGGAAGGAAGAAAGGATATATTTGTAGAGATAGAGCTCCTTTTCCAAGATTTACAAAACAATGGTAGTTGAAGATAGGGCAGCTGTGGGTGGGATAGAAGCAGAAGGGCAGGTAGTAGGGGCGGACAGACAAATAAAGAACACAAACTCAGATACAGAGGGTTAAAATACACATACACAGTAGGGATGGGCACAGATATACAGAGGGTGAGAAAGTGATATGAAGGGTTGGATAATGAAAATGAAATGGGGATCATACACATAAGGGAGAGAAAATATCAGGATGGGAGGCCAGATCAGACAGCAACAAACTTAGGCATAATTCATAGAGATGGTCAAGGTTATAGGCTGGCTACTCCCCAGGTGTCCTGATGTGTGGCGCAGTCAGTCACATGACTCAGGTATACACACACCACAATGTTCTTTAATTGCTGAGGCTGGTATAGAGTTACTAGCACACCTCTGCATTCACTAACCTTCAAAACTAATGCTGGGAGACCAGGAGAGACCCCTTTGGTCAACTTTCAAAAGTAGAGACTTAATCTTCCCTCCTAAGAAGCAGACATACAGGGCATCAGTGACCCCTTCTGGTCACCTCATTTCCTCCTGCTGAGAAGCAGACCTAGGTTCCAATGGTGATCCAGCACCAGAGGCATCATCCGCTAGAGCCCAAGGTGACCATGACTTTGGTACCTCCTCTTCTACAACTGGGCCTGCAGAAGGATGACACTGTGGGAAAAATGATTACACACGTGATATAAATATAGTCACAGTTGTACAGTAGAATAGCACAGACATCATACACATCTCCCTACCCGGGGAGACACTCCTCCCTTTTGCAATACCCAGTCACATTCACCTTTTACTCCTCTGCTGCCATATAACAAAGCTTCAATTTTCTCACTTTTTGTATTATCTTTTGTTTAGTCTCTTCTCACATATCCTTAGCTGCAACACCAGAATCATTTTTAATCCATACTCCTACATACTTCATTTTATAATCCCCAAAAATATAAAGATTGCTGAACCAATTCATATGTGGGTACATAATCTACCACTATTGACTTTGTTTTAGCTTCATTCATTTTTTGTCCAAAAAAGATTTGAAACTGTCTCGAAATGTTCCACAACACTGTAATGTTTGATTATGGTTTTGTAAGCTGTGGAATAATATCATCTGCAAATACAGCCAGCTTTTCTTGACTACCATACCAATTATATCTTTGAATTTCTGAGTCCCTTATTTTCTTTGCTAGTGGTTCTAAATATAATGCAAATAATGAAGGGGAAAGAGGACAACCCTGCCTGGTTCCTCTGCTCAAGCAGAAATTATCAGGCAGGACCCCATCTACTTTAATTTTCACCTCCAGTCCCTCATATATCTTCCTAATCAACCTTATAATTTTTTTCAGGAAATGTAAATGCTTCCATTGTCCTGCTCATAAAGTCACAGCTTACTTTGTCAAATGCTTTCTCTACATAAAGACCCACCAACAACAATGGTATTTTCTTACATTCTGCTTCCCCCCAACAGGATACATCTGGTGGCTAGAGGTACTCAGGCTCAAACCCTGTACCATGGGTACAAGTAAAAAGAGCCTAAAGTCCCTAGCCACCATCAATTGTGAATTTATGCCTCACATTTTTGTTCTGTTCCTCTGGTTTTCAGGAGTGGTGAAACAAAACCTTTTATTCTAGCAAATTTCTAAGGTTATAAAATCAGTATTTGAAATGTGTTCCTATTTTGGGGCTGTATTCCTCCATTATTGGCTTTGTTCTGTAATTTTGTGCTAAGAGGTTGAGAGCTATGGTAAGAAGTGAGAACTGAATTCACTAAATGATATGATTGCCATTTAAGTTTGTCTTCCTGGCTTTCAAGAAACTGCTGGTTTACCTTAGTGGTATGTTACTGTGACTGTAGTGCACAGGGTTCTAGGTTCAAGACTTGGCAGTGAAATGCATGGTGGTAACACAACATTTTATGCGAGCAACGTTCCAAAATTATACAAGCAATGTTTAAAATGTGCCCCTGGTTTTGCCCCCCCCCTCAAGTGAAAATAAGTTCAAGAAGCTGTGCAACATGCCTATGGCTTACACTACTGTGATTCTGTATTTATATATTGTGTGTATAAGTAGACTGTTATCATGGAAATGTTCTGAATAAGGCAGTTTTGTCATTATTGGTGCATGCATTTTGCTTCATTGCCTGCTGGAAAAATGCTCAAACAATACATTTAAAATGCACTCTAACTTAAGTCTAACAAGTGTGCTGTATTATACAAGGAATATAATTTAATACAATCAGAAAGGTGAATCAAGGAATGCATTTATGTATGCATGGCCCTAAAAATGTGTTTGAAAACAGCCCAGAGGAAAATGTGAAAGGCTCAAAATCATGGGCAAATTTTAAGCTTTACTCTTGTTACCAAAGCAATGGATCGGATGAAGGTAAAACAGTTCACAACACATTACCTTGACCTGGCCAAGCCTTTTGACACAATCCCCTACTCAGGTGTAGTACAAAAGATGAATAATGTAGGAGCAAGCACTTACTTCACCAGCTGCATTGCCAATTTGGCTCACAGGATGCAGGAGATCAAAACAGGGGAAGAGACCAGTCACCAATGGAGTCCCCCAGGGTTCAGTGCTGAGACTTTTTCTGTTTGGCATATACATCTCAAAAGTAAAAGGAAATACCAAAGAGCTTTGGCTAGCTAAGTTTGAGATGACTGCAAGCTAGGAGAAGTTATTGAATCCCCAAATGACTTAACCATCACACAGGAAGGTTTGTCCCAAAATAATAACTGGTGTCAAAAATCATGACAATGCCCTCTGAGAACTGATCCAATTGTTTGGCATTTGGGAACTTGTGTGTACAGTGACCTAACTTTTGACCAATATGTACCCAGAGTCATAAGAAAGCCTTTCTATATTGCACAGCTTATAAACAAATTGATTGTGACTAGCTCTAGAGATACTGTTGTCCCCCTTTACAAAGCTCTCATTATGTCAATCATTTTGTATAATGCCCACTTTGGCATGTATCTATCCAGCCCAATGCAACAATTGGAATACCTTCAGAGATACCTTACTAAAAGGATACAAGTCCTAAACAATAGGTCTTGCATGGACCACCTCAAAGATTTATTACTATACTTAGTATCCTACAGAGTGCTTAGAGTTGACATGTCTGGCATACAAAGCATCCTCCTACATAATACAGATGGACATACTGAACATCAGCGAGTCAAATGGCATCAGAAATACTCAGTCCAGGTATCTAAACTGAATGTTGCAGAGAGATGGATATATATCACAGAGGCTACATCCATAAAAATAAAGCAAAGCTCATCCATCCATATTCAAATGCAACTTGGATCTAAGGATGGGTAATATAAAATGTACTCCAGGATTTCCCCTCATGCCACTAATGAATAGAGGCAGTTTCTAAATGCTGCATCCCTTATATGGCCCCCTCAAATTATCTATGGTATGATCACAGTTGTTCTCACTAGGGCTAATATACAATTATCAGCCATGGGGATAGCTAAGACCAATCAGAAAATGTTAATTCAAGCACCAAAAGGGAACTGGCTAAGCTTAAAATGTCCTCCAAGTGAACCTATGTTGTGGTAGCAAATAGTTATAAAAAAATTACCCTTTTTAGTTCACCAAGTGCCCCTGTCACCCCCCCCCCCCCCAGTCTTTAACAGCTTCCGGCGCCTATGGCGCTGGTTCATTTTTGACAATTTGGCTGCTGAGAAGTGATGTCTTACATAAATTCTTGGCCCTACTTCCTTGGATTTATCTGATGAAGTTTTGCGGTGAAACAAAATTAAAGCGCTTATCTTATTTTAAATATTTTTATTAAAGAGGTTTTTAATGGTCCTAACCATGACACAGCATTTTCTGGAGATTTGCATCTTGTTGTTCTGAACAGACCATGGTTTGTAATCTGTTGAATTTTTGTGACTTACTTCAATTGCAACATTGTCTCAAGCTGCCAGTTTCCACCAGGCTGACTACAGATACAGTAAGAAAGTGCAAATCCATTGCTGTGGATCCTTTTTTCTAATCTATGAAGGGTGTTGCAATCATTGTTTAGAGTTGGTTGGCTAGCAGGAGAAGTATAGGATTGATCTAAAACAACACTCTTGAGGCAATGCTTCCCAGAGGGCAAACTAGTTACAATCAAATAGATACTTGAGAAAATATCAGAGGAAGACTAAGTAAAATGCAAACAGAAAAACATGCAGTATAAATGCAATTCACAATGCTCTCACTCTTTTGAATGATACTACAAGACTAAGCCCCCAGACCAAGTAAAATACAAACAGTAAAAAGCAGTAGAAATTAAATAAATGAGACAGATCTTGCAGCAACTCACAATTCTCCCACTGCTGTTAAGGGTACTACAAGACTAAGGTCCCAGACCAAGTTAAAAATGCAAACAGCTGACTTTTGGTTAAAACAAGAAGAATGCATAAAAAACACAGTTCAGATTAATGCTTTGAATACTGCAGTGTACACTAGTTGAAATGGGACTGCATAGAACAGGATAACTTGAGCTTTAAGAGTCTAATGGGAGCGCCTTATCAGTTTGAGTTAGAAATGTCCATTAGAAATAGCACTAAGAGGGACTGTAAACTCTAGTTTACAGTAGGGGCGGGCAGCTAAAAAGGCACCAAGTTTAAAAGTACAACAAGAGTTGGGTAGGTGGGGAAAAAATTCAACAAATCAATGCAGTTAAACGTCTGTTTTAAACTCAGAGCTCTTGTGCCTGAAAGAATGTAGGTAAATACTTTTAAGTAAAAAAAGTGTTTCTCAGCTCCTCCCACTAATTAATTAGATCTCATCCCTATTCAATCAATGAATACAAAAGGAATGTTTCCTAAACTACCCTAAACCAACAACTTTTAAGACTTCAAGAAAAAAAATGCAGTAAAACAATGTTTAAATACAACAAATTGTAATATAATAATACCAAAATCAAAACATAATATAAATATACAAACCTTAAATGTAGAAAATCTACAAATCTCTACAAACATTAATTTCAAACTCACAGCTGTAATTCCAATTAATAATGCTATTGCACATGGTAACAAATGCACTATGAGTAAGAATTTCACACTAAGTACAAGATATGGAAAAAACTGCTGAGTAAACATCAAATCTGCATTCACAAAAAATGATGCTGTAAACAGATGTTTTAAGTCACCTATGCACTATGCAGATAAGTTGTTTTTAATATCATAAGACTATGGGCCAGATTCAGGAAGCCTCCGTGTAAGAGTTATAACTCTTACACGGAGGCTGCAGTGAAACTGTGTGATGTCAGCATGTCATGCATATGCATGAGGTGCATAAGGCATGCTGAATCACACTAGTAACTCTTACACGGTCCGTGTAAGAGAGTAGGGGGCGTGTCTGTAGGCTAAGCCCTGCAAGCGGACACGCCCCCAGAAGACTAGAATGGCTGAAAGTAAACAGCCACGAGAGAGGCCATGGAAATGTGCATAAACACACTACACAACACATGCCCCGATAGACCATCACTGTATAAAGTGAAGAGATGTAATAAAATTAAATTAAAACCTTTTTTTTTTAAAACCCATTAAATGTTTGCTACTGTGTGCGCCCGTGTGCGCGGGTGTGCTACTAGCGCAATCACAGTTAGCAATCAGTGGAAAAGGATATAAGAACTAAATATGCAAAGTAAGCCAAGAAGTAATAGCTTAGCGGTAGAGTTGCCGGCCTAAGAGTAGGCAGGCAGGGTTCGAGCCCCCACAACAACCTTTTTTTTTTTTTTTTGTAAATAAGCACTAAAAAGCCCCCTGACAGTATTGTACACATGTAAATGTATTCCCTTTTGTAAAATGGAATGAAACGGAGCATATATTCTGAAGTAACACAATAACAAAAATAGTCAGAAATGTACTGATAGGTAAGCTGCTGTGAGACGGAGTGCCCGTAGCTGAGTAGTGTTTAAAAAGCTGTAAACTGCGTGCCTGTTGCTAGGCATCGGTTTAACAGAGTGAAACTGTTTGCAACTAGCTGTGCTTAGCTGAACATGTGTGTCACTAGCCAATTAAGGTTTATCCCAGGCACACCGCTTATGCGGCGCTCCCACAAGCTAACTGCCAGTGCGCATGCGTTAGCTCCGCGCAAACAAGCGCAGACCTGGTTTTAAGTGCTTAAAAGTGCTTTTGGCATGTTTGATTGACAGGTCTCAACTCATTTCTGTCAGGAAAATCAAAAATCAGTTGCCAGATTCGAACCCAGGATACCATGCACTAGAGTCAAGGTACTAAACCACTAAGCCATGACAGCAATACCTAGAAATGCAGAAATAGCATATATATGGGATAAAATCCAGAATGGAGCATGATAAAGCATTTTCAGTGAAGTAGATACAATTCCAAAATGGCCAATCAGAGAAATGTGCGGGAAAATCGGCATATATAAGCCCCATAGGCGGGAATACACAGCAGAAACGATTGTAGATCAGAGCTGCAGTCAGAATGAGTGGAGTAGGTGAGGGACATTGCTTTCGAGCACAGCGTTGGGGCGTTGAGGAGTCCAGATACATGGTCTGGCTCCTTGTCCACCATCACGAGGCCCAACTCATGCAGGGCCAGGTCTCATGGGGAGCATATAGGGCAGAGGCATGGGACCAGTTGGCTCGTGATCTGACCAGTGCTACTGGCATTCCACGCACTGGTGAGCAGGTCCGTCACCACCATGCGGACTTGAAACGACGCAAGCAAGACCAGTTGTCCGAATGGATCCAGGAGGCCCGGGATATGCCCAACGCCCACTACTGAGTAAGTTACATTTTACTTATGTATGTAAGGATTTCAACTAGCTGATACCATGGAGATGTGTAGTCCAATATTACTTCTTTTGTATTACAGCTGCAGGTGTCCGCTCTATGAATCATGAGATGCATGCCCGTAGGCTGGTGCGGATGCGCCACCGTGCAGGTTAGTAACCCCACCCAGTACTTGTAAATAAATATTATACTGTAGCATGTATCAGAACACTGCAGTGTATTGATTAAAAGTAATATAATGTGCAAGCAAGATTTGAAAGTCTGCAGGTATGGCTGCAACAAGTTCATCAGTATGCAAGTGTAACTGGAAATATAATTGATAGAATTAAACAGTGCTGTCATACAGATGTCCCACCATTAATTAAATATAGTGTAACCTGCAGTAGTCTCAAGAGTACAGCTTCAGAATCTGAGGTAGTCACATGTGAGATATATCCCTGTTGAAATGCTGAATCATGACAGAAGTGAGGCTGTTGGAAAGTGTTTGAATCACCACTAGTCTAACATGTGAACAAAGCCTAGAAGTAGCAACCTGAACTGTGAATTTGCAGGAAGTGTGAGACTGACAGAAAGGGTCATGTATGAATAAATAAAGTAGTAATAACCCCGAATATATTAGCCCCAGTGTGTTTCTACAGAACTAAATGCATGTGGGAAGTACAACTTAATATACCAAACTGATTTCAGTGTGTCAGAATCTGGAATGTCTAGCCAAATGTTGTATATGGTGATCACAGTAAACAATTTGCAGATAGAATGAATGATTATCTGACAGACTAAACAGCCATAGTTGTCCCCTGTCCTGTCATCAAAGTGTAGCAGGATGATGTATCTGATCAGATTCAAAATAAGTAGGATAGTGATGTATTTGTAACAGGTGTAGCTTGACAGTCAAATAAAATTTATTTTGAAACATCAGCCTCAACTTAATTGTGTACCTATTATAAATGTAAATCAATGTGTAACATATGAATGTGTCATCACTTTCTATCTCCGCCCAACCCTATAATTCCATATAACAACACCCACTAAATAATGGTATGTGAACATTTCATTAATCATGGACATTTGTCCGTTTCAAAAATATATGCATGTCTGTTCGTGCATGTGCCCTGTTCATACCTGCAAATCTGATGGCCTGTTGCCATTAATCAACCCTGCATGTTGTTTGACTGTGTATTTCTGTTCAAATAATGCATGTGATATTGATATGCCCCTTGTTCAATGGTGTTAATATCTGGGTGTTTGTTTGATGGGAATACCAATGCATGCTGTTACAACTAATCTGAATGGAATACAATGCCACTAACCCAAACTAACATAACTACTCACAAACCTAGAACGCTTGGGAAGGCAGGTCCCAGCGGACCCACCTCTCCCACCTCAGCTGGTGACTGCACCTGGCACTAGTGCCCAGGCGGACCCCTCCGTGGCCCTGTGCCACCTTCGGGTGGAAGCGCTGCAGGGATGGGGCCCGTCACCCTCTGCAAGTGTGGCCGGAGGGGTTCGTCCACTCACCCTCCGCGGTGTCCGGTCTGTGGTGCGAAGGGAGATCCAAGACACTGTTCTTGGGCCCCTACGCCAGCTCGAGGCTCGTGTGGCACAGCTAACGGCCCCGGCCGTTGCCCCGCCTACACAGCCCCCAGCACAGCCCCATCCTGGGCTGTGAAGGAACAGTGGCAACTGCCTATGGGTGGGGATATCAGTTCCACTGTTGCCATCTGTGGGCTCATGCATCTTGGAAATCCCAACCTCCGTCCCCGTCAATTGTGTAACCCCCCCCACGTGTGTCATACACCGCCCCTGTATGCGTCTTGTCTGTCTTGTCTGTTAACCTACCCAACCTACCTCCCCAGCTATACCGACTTCCTTCACCTGACATACCACTCTCACCTGAAAAAAAAAAAGGGCACTCTGTACCCACAAAAAATTACGCCCATACATAGCTGTCCATGTCGCACACATGTCTGCTTGACATTGAAACAGTTAATTACAATTGGCTCTACAACAACTATTAATGTTGTCCTGACACCTCTCTCAGGGGTGAAAGGTTTCTAATGTCTCACCAAAATACATGGAAATGCACAGCTGTTGCTGCCAAAGACATGGGCATCTATGGGCCTTACCTACATCCCTCCTGCAAATCCCACACTTGTTTCCCTACTGTCTTACCCTCTTTGTGACCCCTTTTCACCACTTTCCTGTCACCCCTTTTTCTTTTCTTTCAAAGAAATTAGCGCAGGTGTGCGCTTGTGTTAGCGGGGCTCACCGCCAGTGCCCAAGCGTGAGCTCCGCGCAAACGAGCGCAGACCTGGTTTAAATTGCTTAAAAGTGCCTTTATGGCACTTTGATTGACAGGTCCTGTACTCAGTTTGAAAGTTTGCTAAGAAAAATAAATTCCCACTGTCAGTCTCAAACCCAGGACCTTGGTAACATTAGTCTGTATGACCTACCACTAAGCCATGCCTGCTTTACAAGAACACACTGCTAAAATAAATATAACATGTAATAGTAGGAATCAGTATAAAGGCAATATAGGAGATGTACTGTCTAAAGCATGTCAGGTAGGGTTTTAATGGCCAAATTACTGGATTCCCATACTAGTTCAGTGTGAACAGAAACAGCCCTGCTACCTGTTAGCTTGTACATAATAATGTAAGGTAATGTACATATGTGAAGGTATGTATATCTACACATACATATATATAAATATATATTAATACATATGAAATATAGTCGTAGGTCTCAGTAGCCATACACACTCACTACAGGAAACAGTGAACATAATTGCAGCAACCTGAACCCG